>NW_026111662.1:351989-417568 GCF_024679095.1 Eriocheir sinensis
GGCGGTGATATGGTTTCGGGAGGGAGTGACTGTGCCTGGGCGACTGTGGCAAGGAACAGTCTAAGCAATATGGAGTTTGGAAAGTTTTTGGACTGTACGGAAATGTGAAAGCAAATATTTTTATTATGGATTCCTGTGAAAAAAAAGAATTTTGATATATACAGCAAACACACACACACACACACACACACACACACACACACACACACACACACATTATCAGCGTGAAAGAATATTTGTCATGTATGCGATTTTCGAGCATATAATTAACTGTTGCCGCCCCGATGGCAGTGGCAGGCCATTTGCTGCAGTGCTCCATTGATCAATAGCAGAAGGATTACCGAGCCTAGTTTTAATTTTTCCACTCGTTGCTATACACCCGCCATCATGACCTGCTTTTCAAGAACCGATAAATCAGAGAACCGTGAACACCGTCTTGAAAGCTCAATATATAGCTTATTATTCGACGAAATGTATTGTCGCACACTTTTTTTTTAAGGAAATTCCCAGCACCGCAGCCCAAACCAAACAGGTGACCACACACCCGCCAACCTGTCCGATGGCAGGTTTCCCCCCTCAGATTTATTTACCCTTCAGTTAATGCTCACACGAATTAAAAAATACGTAATTATTGTGTCTTACCCATTTCCGAACTTGTTCGATTTAGAAAGTGCAGGTTTGTTTCAGGAACCAAACAATTACGGAGAGGTTAGCCAAGTTTACTCTCAACGTTTTTTCAACTTTCCCCAAGCACACTGCACTAAAGGTAATACGTACTATATAAGCAATTTTATAAGCGGAACGGAATATATACGCATTTTACACTCATGCACACATGCATGCTTATATAAGCGCGAAACATGTTTCTATAAGCACGCGTGGTTCGATTTTTGGGCGGAGTGGAGACGGGCAGGCCGTCACCCATCATTCGCTCCCAGGCCCACCCATTCATGAATCGGCAACAGGTGGCAGTCGGGTCTTATGTCCCGCCTCCAGTGTATATACGTCTGTGTGTAATATGGAACTCTTTTGCTCGGGTCACAGGTCAGACGTGCAAAGCAGTCAATGATTCTCTCCGTCAAACAGCACTGTAAAAAAAATACCGTAAAATTTACGGAAAATATGGTGGCAGCCATTCTGCCAACAAATATCCGTAAAATTTACGGCATTCTGTAAAACTTTTTACAGAATTTCTCTGTATAAAATACTATGCTCCGTAAAATATACTATATTCCGTAGAAAAAATAACGAATTTTCTGTAAAATAAACTGATATTTTCTGTTAAATTACAATATCCTATAGCCCATTTACGTCATATTTGTAAAATTAATGGCAATTTCTAAAAAGAATATGTAGTGCTTTGTTTCATCGGCATTTTCTGTAAGGCAGGATACCATGCAAGAGGACGTGATTCCACAAGAATTTGCACTAACAAAGTTTCCTTACACGTTATGTTTACAACCACTTGCTTCACAATATTTTTTTTGTTTATGTCAAAGGAAGGGTGGTGAACAGGAAATAAAAAGTAGCAAGAAGGCTGCTAAAAAGTAACTAGCTGAAAACAGACAGTAGAAATCAAAAAGAAAAGTCAGTGTAGCTTGTGAGGTGTCTTGACACTCCTCTCTTAAAATAATTTAAATTGTGAGATGGAAATACAGCAGCAGGAAGAGTTCCAGAGTTATCCAGTAAAAGGACTGAAGGTATGAATATATATATTTTTTTTACAACAGAGGAGGCAGCTCAAGGGCACACAAAAAAAGGAAACAATAATAAAAAAAAGCCCGCTACTCGCTGCTCCTAAAAAAGAAACAAAAGAGGTGGCCGAAAGGAAGATCAAATACGGGAGGAGAGGTGTCCTGATACCCTCCTCTTGAAAGAGTTCAAGTCGTAGGCAGGAGGATATACAGATGAAGGAAGATTGTTCCAGAGTTTACCAGCGTGAGGGATGAAAGAGTGAAGATGCTGGTTAACTCTTGCATAAGGGGTTTCGACAGTATAGGGATGAGCATGAGTAGAAAGTCGAGTGCAGCGGGGCCGCGGGAGGGGGGGAGGCATGCAGTTAGCAAGTTCAAAAGAGCAGTCAGCGTGGAAATATCGATAGAAGATAGAAAGAGAGGCAACATTGCGGCGGAATTTAAGAGGTAGAAGACTATCAGTATGAGGAGGAGAGCTGATGAGACGAAGAGCCTTAGCCTCCACTCTGTCCAGAAGAGCTGTGTGAGTGGAGCCCCCCCACACATGAGATGCATACTCCATACGAGGGCGGACAAGGCCCCTGTATATGGACAGCAACTGTGCAGGGGAGAAGAACTGGCGGAGACGGTACAGAACGCCCAGCCTCGAGGAAGCTGATTTAGTAAGAGATGAGATATGAGGTTTCCAGTTGAGATTTTGAGTTAAGGATAGACCGAGGATGTTTAGTGTTGAGGAAGGTGATAGCTGGGTGTTGTCAAAGAATAGGGGATAGTTGTTTGGAAGATTGTGTCGAGTGGATAGGTGGAGAAACTGTGTTTTATAGGCGTTGAAGGAAACCAGTTTCTTCTTTCTACAATCGGAAATAATAGTAAGTTCTGATGCTAAGCGTTCTGCAGCATCCATCCTTGATTAGTTAAGTTCCTTAAGGTTGGTTCTTCTATTAAAAGAAGTTGAGTAATGCAGAGTGGAATCATCGGCATAGGAATGGATTGGACAGTTCGTTTTGGAAAGAAGATCATCAATGAACAACAGAAAAAGAGTGAGAGATAGGACAGAACCCTGTGGGACACCACTGTTTATAGATTTAGGGGAAGAACAGTGACCGTCTACCACGGCAGAAATAGAACTGTCAGAAAGGAAACTGGAGATAAAGGTACAGAGAGAAGGATAGAAACCGTAGGAGGGTAGTTTAGAAAGCAAAGATTTGTGCCAGACCCTATCAAAAGCTTTTGATATGTCCAGCGCAATAGCAAAAGTTTCACCGAAACGGCTAAGAGAGGATGACCAAGAGTCAGTTAAGAAGGCTAGGAGATCACCAGTAGAACGCCCCTTGCGGAACCCATACTGGCGATCAGAGAAGGTCAGAAGTGGAAAGGTGCTTTTGAATTTTCCGGTTAAGGATTGATTCAAAAGCTTTAGGAAAAGAAGAAAGTAAAGCTATAGGACGGTAGTTTGAGGGATTGGAGCGGTCACCCCTCTTAGGTACAGGCTGTATGAAGGCATACTTCCAGCAAGAAGGAAAGGTAGATGTTGACAGGCAGAGGCGAAAGAGTTTGACCAGGCAGGGTGACAACACGGAGGCACAGTTTTTAAGACTATAGGAGGCACTCCATCAGGTCCATAAGCCTTCTGAGGATTGAGGCCAGAGGGCATAGAAAACATCATTTTGAAGAATCTTTATAACAGGCATAAAGGAGTCAGAGGGGGATGAGTAGGAGGAATATGCCCAGAATCGTCCAGAGTGGAGTTTTAGAAAAAGTTTGAGAGAAGAGTTCAGCCTTAGAGATAGATGAGACGGCAGTGTTGCCGTCAGGACTGAGAGTGGAGGGAAAGATGAAGAAGTGAAGTTGGAGGAGATGTTTTGGCTAGATGCCAGAAGTCACAGGAAGAGTTAGAAAGCAAGGGTTTGGCATTTTCTATTAATGAAAGAATTTTTGGTTAGTCAGAGAATAGATTTGGCACGATTTCGGGCAGAAATGTAAAGTTCATAATTAGCATTAGTTTGAAGGCTCTGGTACCTTTTGTGAGCTACCTCTCTATCATTGACAGCACGAGAACAAGCGTGATTAAACCAAGGCTTTTTAGCGTGAGGAGTAGAGAAAGAACGAGAAATGTATGCCTCCATTCCAGAGACAATCACCTCTGTGATGCGCTGAGGACACACAGAGGGTCTCTATCATGGAAGCAATAATCATTCCACGGGAAATCGGAAAAGTACATCCTCAGGTCGTCCTACCGAGCTGAAGCAAAATGCCAGAAGCATCGCCTCTTCGGTGGGTCCAAAGGGTGTACAGGAGCGATAGGACAGGATGCAGAAATAAGATTGTGATCGGAGGAGCCCAACGGAGAGAACAGTTTGACAGAATAAGCAGAAGGGTTTGAGGTAAGGAAGAGGTCTAGAACGTTGGGCCGATCTCCAAGACGGTCGGGAATACGTGTAGGGTGCTGGACCAACTGCTCTAGGTCGTTGAGGATAGCAAAGTTGTAGGCTTGTTCATCAGGATGGTCAGTGAAAGAGGATGAAAGCCAAAGCTGGTGGTGAACATTGAAATCTCCTAGGATGGGGATTTCAGCGAAGGGAGAGTGGGTCAAGATGTGCTCCACTTTTGAATTCAAATAGTCAAAGAATTTTATATAGTTGGTAGAGTTAGGTGAGAGATAAACAGCACAGATGTATTTAGTAATAGAATGACAATGAAGTCTTAGCCAGATGGTGAAAAATTCAGAAGAGTCAAGGTCGTGGGCACGAGAGCAAGTGATGTCGTTGCGCACGTAGGCGCAACATCCAGCTTTGGATTGAAATTTAGGATAGAGATAGTAGGAGGGAACAGAGTAGAGATTGCTGTCAGTAGCCTCAGAAACCTGTGTTTCGGTAAGGAAGAGAAGGTGAGGTTTAGAGGAGGAGAGATGATGTTCCACAGAATGAAAATTAGAACGAAGACCGCGAATGTTGCAGAGATTGAGAAGAAGGAGGTTCGAGGAGTTATCAAGACACCTCTCGGGTCGGCAGCCAGAAGGGGAGTCCTCCCTGGGGGAATTTGTGGTCCCCCCCCCCCAGGCGAGGACTCCGAGGCTTGGTGTATGTGCGCCATTTTGAAATTTTAATTTTGGGAAAAGGTGTATATGTTGTGTGGATAAAGAGAGCATGCTGAACTACACTCCGGTGTTGGTGAGACAATAGGGATATACTGGTTAACTCTTGCATTAGCAAGATGGACAGAACAGGGGTGTAAAGAAAGTTTTGTGCGGTGTGGTTTCGGGAGGGGGGAGGCATGCAGTTAGGAAGTTCAGAAGAGCAGTAAGCATGAAAACTGCAGTAGAAGACAGCAAGAAGCAACAACAGTTGATATTCCAATAACATTCAAACCATTGATGTATTATGGGATGTCTGTGGGATGTAAGTCTATTTTAAGGTACTCATGCTAAAAGAATGTGGACATTTTCAACAATTTGAATGCACTCTTTATGAGAATCTGCTTGTGAAACATTTCCTTGTGGTGACTTTCATCAATATATTAATATCTGAACATTTTCAATTTGGCGGTGACATATGATATGGCATTCTATGGTAACCAGAAACTACCTACTTTTGGGAAGAAAATGAAAAAAATACAGAAGGGCAGGCTGAAAACATATAGTTAAGATCCTGTGAGAATGATATTCTTTTATTTAAGTGTTGTCACTATATAAAGTCGTAAAATATTTCAAATAAAATTCTTCAAATAGGGGATTCCATTCTTATAATTAACATACTTTTAGAGCCACACATAATAGCTGACCCATATTTTTAGGTTTTGGAAGTATGTGCTTTTCAAAAAACACTTTTGCAACGTGTGTGTGTATGTGTTTGTGTATATGTACACACACACACACACACACGTACTGCTTACAATTTGCCTTCAGTTATAAGAAGAATTGCTACTTAAATTTGCATAATTCAAATTCTTTTGTTGAGATTATATTACCTCAGCTGACTGATAACAGTGAGAATTTTTATACCACATACTTAAAATTAATGTATGGATGGATGCATGTGTGTGTGCGTGTGTGTGTGTGTGTGTGTGTGTGTGTGTGTGTGTGTATATATATATATATATATATATATATATATATATATATATATATATATATATATATATATATATATATATATATATATATATTTGTGTGTATGTGTGTGTGTGTGTGTGTGTGTGTGTGTGTGTGTGTGTGTGTGTGTGTGTATATATATATATATATATATATATATATATATATATATATATATATATATATATATATATATATATATATATATATATATATATATATATATATATATATATATATATATATATATATATATATATATATATATATATATATATATATATATATATATATATATATATATATATATATATATATATATATATATAAATTCTCATTGCTATCAGTCAGCTGAGGTAATATAATTTCAACAAAAGAATTTGAATTATGTAAATTTGAGAAGCAATTCTTCTTTTAACTGAAGGCAGATTGTAAGCAGTATGGAAGTGTATGTATGTGTGTGTGTGTGTGTGTGTGTGTGTGTGTGTGTGTGTGTGTGTGTGTGTGTGTTTGTTAGTACACTCACACACACACACACACACATACACGTTGCAATAGTGTTTTATTAAAAGGTCATGCTTCCAAACCCAAGAAATATAGGCTTAGTGTATAAGTAGATGACTCACAAAATTTATAGAGCCTGTAATAAGCACACTGAGGTCCTTAAAACATCTTACACAGAACATTACTTGATTCCTTCCCTTCAGTGTCTAACAATGTGGTCCAAGCAACAGAGTAGGAACAGACATTTTCAGAGTTATGGTGTTCAACCCATTATATTCCAGTGTCCTCATTTGTGGGCACCTGAAAAAATATATCATCTTATAACACAAATGCAAACAAAATCAATAGATCATGGTGTTTTCACCTTTATTATGCAAAATATTATGTTTGATTAATGTACTGATATGCATTTTTTTTGTGTGGACTAAAAGTGGATGAAAGTTGTGCTAAAAAGTATTCATTCTATCGAGCATCCACATTACAACAAAACTCAAATCAAACATGCTTTTCCTACCCTATGTTTTTCAGAGAATGTCCTAGCATGTACATTATATTTCAAGTCATTTTTTTTCAATTCACAAAAAGACAGCGTGTCAGAAAATGCATGTTCTCAAATGAGAACACTGGGATAAAGTTCTTAAAAGTATGTGGTCTTACATGTCACAAGAGGCAGAAAAAAAATTGTGACAATCCTGTTTGGAAACACACAGATCCCAAATACAGTAAAGTCAAAGAGCATTCTCAACATCACTGAAACCTTGCAGAAAATGAGAGAAAGCTTTGAAACTTCATCACCACTTGAACTGTTTGAGAAGTTGATGACTCCTTGCATCTATAAGCATATTGTGAAAGAGACAATTTGCTATGCAGCTTCATGTATAACTAAGTGTGATGTTACACTAAGTGTATATGAATTGAAAACATTTCTTGGCATACTGGTATTTTCTGGATATCACAAAGTACCCTCTGAGAGACTACTGGTCTAGTTATGAAGGAAGATCTTGGGGTCCCAAACACACAGAAAGCAATCTCAAGGAATCGTTAACTTCTTTTGAAAGGTGTGGTACATTTTTGCAATAATGAGGAAGCCATGAACAGTAAACACGACAAGGGGTACAAGATTAGGTCTCTTATTTCTCTTGTCAGGGAGACATTTCAACAATTTGAATGAAGAGTGTTTATCTGTAGGTGAAATGACTGAAATATTAAGGCCGTAACTCTCTAATCGGTTTATCAGGGGCAAGTCAATCAGGTTTGGTCACAAGCTCTGAGATCTGTGTTGAATTTCAGGTTACCATTCTGCTATGATTCTGATTAGTATTGTGGTAAGAGTTCTACAGATGAAGGGAATGAAGCTATGCTACTTGGAACAAAAGTTGTTTTGGAGAAGTAAGTGGCTGCAAAATTCCCAAGTTCACAGTGGGAGGATATCCAGGAAGAGCTGGTGGACAGTCCTCCTGAAACTGAAAGTACAGGCTTCAGTGGGAATGTGTATGTGTGTGTATGTGTGTGTGTGTGTGTGTGTGTGTGTGCATACTACAGTTTTTATCAAGTATCAAAAAATGATTAAAAAAAGGGGTAAATCAACACAATGTATGAAAATTTGTGTACGAAGATGACATTCCCTGTAAGTAGGATACCCAATAAAAGGCAGACATATAAAACACATGCACTCCTTCAAACACTCATATGCAGATGACATACAACAATCACATGTACACACCAAAATGCAAACACTGCTGCACAAATCCTTCAACCCTACTTATAAACTTGTCAGAATGATTCACCACAAAATTACTAAAACTAGCCCCAGCAAACGCAAGTCATCCTCCTCACCAACTGGAATACAGTACATAAGCACATCCCACACCTCACCATAAACAACTACCCTCTAACACACACACACACACACACACACACAGACACACACACACACATAGACCGCGAAAATTCTTGGTGTTACATAAAACACATCACTGTCATGTAAACGCCACTGCACTGATATATATATATATATATATATATATATATATATATATATATATATATATATATATATATATATATATATATATATATATATATATATAGACTTAACACCCTTAAATATCTTGTCCACATAACATTCAGACATAAAACAGAAACCACTACTAAAGTATACACACAATATACATGCTCAGTGATGGATTATGCCAGCCCTCCATGGGCTGCTAATCTAGCTGCAACTCACCCCAACACCCTACAGACCATACAGAACAAAGCTCTAAACATAATCACAGGCTACACAGCAGCCACACCTTCAGACCATCTACATAAAGAAACTAAAATCTTCAAAGTAAAGGACCACCTTGACACGAGAGACACACAAACTCTCGCTGCAGCCTATACAGACCAACTCCACCCACTACACTACATGACATATCACCGATAAATACCAAGAATCATCAAAACAACACCCAACAAAAGATACTAAACATAAATTCTGTCAATCCTTCCATCTCTTCCACATCAAAACTAGCTTTCAGAAACACATCTACACTCAAATCACTCATTGATCCATCCAGTCATTCAAAGACAACACTCTGATGAATGGTTGTCGACCAAAAATCCATCCTTCTTAATCCCTCCTCCCTCGTGCAGACAGTTCATCTAGCCAGACTATGTTGAGGACACCATCCAGCCCGTCTGAGCTATCAGAAGAGGCTGAATGACTCCATCCTGGATATCTTCCCTGACTGTAACACAACACCTCCCACCATAAAACACATTATAGAAGACTGCAGAGCACACAATCACTTAAGCCAACAACACAACATACACTCAGTAAAATCTTTGTGGGAAAGCCTGGTCACGGCCATGGACCTCCTCAAGGGCTCGGGGCTGCTGAAGAACCAAAACAACAACACCCAAACAATACAAGGAATACACAGGGAACTGTTCTGCTCTCCTTTCCCCCTCCTGCACCTTGCCTGTTCCTTGGTAAGAAATTCAAAAGCTCTCCCCAGTCCCATTGCTTCATTTTTTGTCACTTTGTATGATACCCAGGGAATATGGTGGCAGTATTTCTTTAGTAAATTTGATAAATATCTGTTTTGGGGGCACAACATATTAAAATACATACTAAATATAAATATTCAGATTTCACGTATTCTGCACAGACACATAGCATGAAATAATGTAGGTCACTAAGTATGTAATTCACTTACATTAACCTTCAAATAATTGTATCACAAATACTGCAAAACATAATATGAGACTATACTTACTGGTATTCAGCTTCTCCACTCTTAGTCAGCATATTTCATTTATGAAAGATAGCACCTTAGGGTGGACCTGCGAATAACGCTTGCAGTGTTTCTTGATCTCGATTCTGCTTCCCCTGTCTGGATTTATGGCAATGAAACATCTGCAATCATGAGAATAGTAAATAATTTTTCTTACATGACAGCATTAACCATTTATGGAATATGAATACAAAAAAGTGTTATCAGCCAAATTACTGAGATAATGATTTTTTTTCTCCTTTTTAGGAGAGGTACCAGGTTAAATTAAGGAGAAAGAATCAAATAACCTTAACTTTAAATTCACCTTTGGAGGTGTTCTAGTGTTGCTGCAGCTCCAGCAGGATACATTATGCTAAAATTGTAACAAGCTGCAAGGAGCATAGCAACACCCATGGTTATGTCACTTATGTGGTCATTGACAATTACACCATCAACAGCCAGCATACATGAAGTTGCTGTTAACCTGGATTCCCCTGAAATAAAATAGATGTTACATGCAATAAACTACTTTGAAAAGCATGACAGATTAATGTGTTATAGAAGGATGCACAGTCAATGGCAAATACAAAGGTTACACCTATACTGAGGGAAGTAAGCCAAGCTGTATATAGATAGATAGGTAGATAGAATAAATAAACATTCATGTATACATGTTCATGGCTCAAATTATTGTGAAATGTAACAAGTTGTATAAGTATATATATGAAATACCTATATTCAAACAATGAAATCAATGAAAAGCTTACCACATACTATCAAACATGGTGTTTCAGGAAGCTTCTCTTGAAGGTCAGCCCTTGCTACATCTAAATCAGACTGAAAAAAGTAAAATTAAACATTAAAATATTTAAGGCAACTATAAAACCTCCTACTAAGCAAGTAAAACAATATATTTGTGCTATGGTTATGATTGGCGCTACTTCTCTCATCGTTATGCTGTGCGCAAGAACTGAATTAGCAGTCTTTCAGCAAATGCCGAACACTTTAGCATAGAGCCAATGGCGCCCTTAAAAAAAAAAATATATAGTGATGTAGTACAATATTCACACATGGACAAAGCAAGGTAAACCACTTATGATATAGTATGGTATGCACACATGGACAAGGGAGGGTAAACCACTCACATCAATTCATGCGTAAACAAACACAACCTAGGAAATTACTCACAGGTGATAGATACATTGGACGGTAGACGTGGGAAACAAAATACAGATGAATAGCAACAAAAGTAACGCCCTTTTAGAAAGAGTGTTTATTTTTTTTGTTGTTGTTTTTCTTTTACGTCGTTGCCTGTTGCGCCGGTAGGCATCTTCCTGGTGGGGTCCGATGGTCGGCCCAAGGCTTCTTCCAGGTGGGGCCTGATGGTCGGCCCAGCCCGTTCTGGCGCAGGCGAGTGTTTATAGTGGCGCCATCTTGCATTGGCTCATGCTGCCCCCCGAAACTCGTTCTTGATTCGCTTGGACGGTTTCCTCTAGAGTCCGGGTTGATGGGTGGTCTTCAGGACAGCATGTGGGTAGTTTTAAGCCACTCGGCGGTGACTGAAAAATCCGAGTGGTAGCGTGGGGATTAATTACAAAACCCTTATTAACTAAACATGTTCTGCAATTTAACAATTTCTTGATTCCTCCACAATATATATATATATATATATATATATATATATATATATATATTATATAATATATATTATATGATATATATATATATATATATATATATATATATATATATATATATATATATATATATATATATATATATATATATATATATATATATATATATATATATATATATATATATATATATATATATATATATATATATATATATATATATATATATATATATATATATATATATATATATATATATATATATATATATATATATATATATATATATATATATATATATATATATATATATATATATATATATATATATATATATATATATATATATATATATATATATAATGAGAAAATGTCAGGAGAGACATTAAATATGGTATGATCAAAATACTTTTTCATGGAGAAGTACACATATATACTCTATAAAATTACCAACTGGCAACTTTCTATGTTAGCAGGTCTGAGCGCCATGGTGATTGTGGTGGAACCAGTCTGATCCGGTTTGCCGATCTCCGAGTACGTGTCACGATGCAAGGAAACATGGAGCAACGTTACGCCATCAAATTTTGTGTTAAACTTAAGAAAACAAAACAAGAAGCATGGATTGTTAAAAAAAGCCTATGGGGATGAAAGGATGAGCCAAGCAAGTTTCTACCGGTGGTTTAACAGATTTTCTGAAGGAAATGAACAAGTTGAAGATGAACCCAGATCTGGAGCACCAAAAAGTGCACGCAAGGAGGAAAACATTGAGGAAGTGCAAAGGTTAGTGATGCAAGACCGTCGAATATCTGTGAGGATGCTATCTGAAGCTGTTGGCATTAGTACTGGCACAGTAGAGACAGTTCTGACCGAAGATTTGAAGCTTCACAAAGTCTGTGCCAAGTTCGTGCCAAAGATCCTCTCCGACGACCAGAAGCAGTTTCGTGTGGAATGTTGCACTGACATTCTCGAAATGATAGAGGCTGATTCAGCTTTCCTGAATAAGGTAGTGAATTGTGATGAGAGTTGGGTGTTCACCTTTGACCCTGAGAGCAAACGGCAGAGTGCTCAGTGGAAGCACGCAAACTCCCCCAGGCCCAAAAAGGCAAAGATGAGCAAGTCACAAGAGAAGGCCATGGTCATTCCTTTCTTTGACTCCCAGGGGCTCATTCACATTGAATGGGTTCCTCAGGGTCAGTCTGTCAATAAGGAATATTATCTTACTGTTCTGAAAAGGTTCAGGGAGAAGATGAGGAAGAAGAGGCCTCAGCAGTGGAGGAGTGGTCAGTGGTGGTTCCACCAGGACAATGCCCCATGCCACAGGTCAACCCTGGTGACCACTTGGATGGCCGACAGGGGAATGAAAGTGATACAACACCCACCCTACAGCCCTGACCTAGCTCCTTGCGACTTCTTCATGTTCCCATGTATGAAAGACAGCCTCAGAGACCAGATTCCAGTCAACAGAGGAGCTGAAAGAGGCATCGGACAGTTACCTGACGGGGCTACAGACGCCGGACTTTGAGGAGGTCTTCCAGGAATGGGAGAGACGCAAGCAAAAAATATATATATATATATATATATATATATATATATATATATATATATATATATATATATATATATATATATATATATATATATATATATATATATATATATATATATATATATATATATATATATATATATATATATATATATATATATATATATATATATATATATATATATATATATATATATATATATATATATATAGGGCACAAAAAAGTAAACATTAATAAAAAAAAGCCCGCTACTCGCTGCTCTAAAAGAATCCAAAGAGGTGGCCGAAAGATAAGTCAGTTTCAGGAGGAGGTGTCCTGATACCCTCCTCTTGAAAGAGTTCAAGTCGTAGGCAGGAGGAAATACAGATGAAGGAAGATTGTTCCAGGTTTACCAGCGTGAGGGATGAAAGAGTGAAGATGCTGGTTAACTCTTACATAAGGGTTTGGACAGTATAGGGATGAGCATGAGTAGAAAGTCGAGTGCAGCGGGGCCGCGGGAGGGGAGGCATGCAGTTAGCAAGTTCAGAAGAGCAGTCAGCGTGGAAATATCGATAGAAGATAGAAGAGAGGCAACATTGCGGCGGACTTTAAGAGGAAGAAGACTATCAGTATGAGGAGGAGAGCTGATGAGACGAAGAGCCTTTGCCTCCACTCTGTCAAGAAGAGCTGGGTGAGTGGAGCCCACCCACACAGGAGATGCATACTCCAGACGAGGGCGGACAAGGCCCTGTATATGGACAACAACTGTGCAGGGGAGAAGAACTGGCGGAGACAGTACAGAACGCCCAGCCTCGAGGAAGCTGATTTAGTAGAGATGAGATATGAAGTTTCCAGTTGAGATTTTGAGTTAGGATAGACCGAGGATGTTTAGTGTTGAGGAAGGTGATAGCTGGGTGTTGTCAAAGAATAGGGATAGTTGTTTGGAAGATTGTGTCAGTGGATAGGTGGAGAAACTGTGTTTTTGAGGGGTTGAAGGACACCAGGTTCTTCTTGCCCCAATCGGAAATATTAGTAAGGTCTGAGGCTAAGCGTTCTGCAGCCTCCTGCCTTTTGTCGTTAAGTTCCTGAAGGGTGGGTCTTCTATTTAAAGAAGTTGAATAATGCAGAGTGGAATCATCGGCGTAGGAATGGATAGGACAGTTCGTTTTGGAAAGAAGATCATCAATGAACAACAGAAAAAGAGTGGGAGATAGGACAGAACCCTGTGGGACACCACTGTTAATAGACTTAGGGGAAGAACAGTGATCGTCTACCACGGCAGAAATAGAACGGTCAGAAAGGAAACTGGAGATAAAGGTACAGAGAGAAGGATAGAAACCGTAGGAGGGTAGTTTAGAAAGCAAAGATTTGTGCCAGACCCTATCAAAAGCTTTTGATATGTCCAGCGCAATAGCAAAAGTTTCACCGAAACGGCTAAGAGAGGATGACCAAGAGTCAGTTAAGAAGGCTAGGAGATCACCAGTAGAACGCCCCTTGCGGAACCCATACTGGCGATCAGATAGAAGGTCAGAAGTGGAAAGGTGCTTTTGAATCTTACGGTTAATGATTGATTCAAAAGCTTTAGATGAACAAGAAAGTAAAGCAATAGGACGTTAGTTTGAGGGATTGGAGCGGTCACCCTTCTTAGGTACAGGCTGTGTGAAGTCATACTTCCAGCAAGAAGGAAAGGTAGATGTTGACAGGCAGAGGCGAAAGAGTTTGACCAGGCAGGGTGACAGCACGGAGGCACAGTTTTTAAGGACAATAGGAGGCACTCCATCAGGTCCATAAGCCTTCTGAGGATTGAGGCCAGAGAGGGCATAGAAAACATCATTTTGAAGAATCTTTATAACAGGCATAAAGGAGTCAGAGGGGGGATGAGTAGGAGGAATATGCCCAGAATCGTCCAGAGTGGAGTTTTTAGAAATAGTTTGAGAGAAGAGTTCAGCCTTAGAGATATATGAGACGGCAGTGTTGCCGTCAGGACTAAGTGGAGGAAAGATGAAGAAGTGAAGTTGGAGGAGATGTTTTGGCTAGATGCCAGAAGTCACAGGAAGAGTTAGAAAGCAAGGTTTTGACATTTTTTATTAATGAAAGAATTTTGGTTAGTCGGAGAATAGATTTGGCACGATTTCAGGCAGAAATGTAAAGTTCATAATTAGCATTAGTTTGAAGGCTCTGGTATCTTTTGAGCTACCTCTCTATCAGTGACAGCACGAGAACAAGCGTGATTAAACCAAGGCTTTTTAGCGTGAGGAGTAGAGAAAGAACGAGGAATGTATGCCTCCATTCCAGAGACAATCACCTCTGTGATGCGCTGTGCACACACAGAGGGGTCTCTCCTGCAAGCAATAATCATTCCACGGGAAACCGGAAAAGTACATCCTTAGGTCGTCCCACCGAGTTGAAGCAAAAAGGCAGAAGCATCGCCTCTTCGGTGGGTTCAGAGGATGTACAGGACCAATAGGACAGGATACAAAAATAAGATTGTGATCGGAGGAGCCCAACGGAGATAACAGTTTGACAGAGTAAGTAGAAGGGTTTGAGGTAAGGAAGAGGTCTAGAATGTTGGGCCGATCTCCAAGACGGTCAGGAATACGTGTAGGGTGCTGGACCAACTGCTCTAGGTCGTTGAGGATAGCAAAGTTGTAGGCTTGTTCACCAGGATGGTCAGTGAAAGAGGATGAAAGCCAAAGCTGGTGGTGAACATTGAAATCTCCTAGGATGGAGATTTCAGCGAAGGAGAGTGGGTCAAGATGTGCTCCACTTTAGAATTCAAATAGTCAAAGAATTTTACATAGTTGGTAGAGTTAGGTGAGAGATAAACAGCACAGATGTATTTAGTAATAGAATGACAGTGAAGTCTTAACCAGATGGTGGAAAATTCAGAAGAGTCAAGGTCGTGGGCACGAGCAAGTGATGTCGTTGCGCACGTAGGCGCAACATCCAGCTTTGGATTGAAATTTAGGATAGAGATAGTAGGAGGAACAGAGTAGAGATTGCTGTCAGTAGCCTCAGATACCTGTGTTTCGGTAAGGAAGAGAAGGTGAGGTTTAGAGGAGGAGAGATGATGTTCCACAGAATGAAAATTAGAGCGAAGACCGCGAATGTTGCAGAAATTGAGAAGAAAGAGGTTCGAGGAGTATTCAAGACACCTCTCAGGTCGGCAGCCAGAAGGAGTTCTCCTGGAATTTGTGGTCCCCCCAGGCAGGGACTCCGAGGCATTATAGTGAGCCCTTTGAATTTTGAATTTTGGAAAAAGGTGTATATGTTATGTGAATGTAGTGTGGTGTGGATAAAGAGAGGATCTGTCTTTAGAGAGCTTGCTGAACTACTCTCCGGTGTTGGTGAGATATATACATATATATACATATATATATATATATATATATATATATATATATATATATATATATATATATATATATATATATATATATATATATATATATATATATATATATATATATATATATATATATATATATATATATATATATATATATATATATATATATATATATATATATATATATATATATATATATATATATATATATATATATATATATATATATATATATATATATATATATATATATATATATATATATATATATATATATATATATATATATATATATATATAATGTGAGTAGCATATATCGAACCTATCATCCCATTAATTATAGGGGGTTATGTTCCACGACCCGTTTTCGAACGCTCTAACTATTTATTCCGGCACCATTTCACAATAATAAAGCACTAAAGCGACAATAAAGCATATTGATTGCTTCCGTGGAGACACACCCAAATTCTACGATTTAAGCTGATAATTAGCTACCTGAGGATTAACTTTAGGATCAGAGGGAGGAAAAGGTTAATTATAGGCGAGGAAAGTGCGGGAAAACATTTGCACCCGCCGCCCTCTAGTGCGAGTCGGCCACCGTACCTCACCAGCCAGTTCCACAGGCGCCGCTCATCGCATAAAAGTGAATTTTTCTCGCATAAAACGAATACTTGGCTCATTTAGGTTAGTTGCACATGAGCGAATTCGCATATTTCGAACACGCACATATCAAATGCCCGGTGTGTGTATATATATATATATATATATATATATATATATATATATATATATATATATATATATATATATATATATATATATATATATATATATATATATATATATATATATATATATATATATATATATATATATATATATATATATATATATATATATATATATATATATATATATATGTATATTAAGGGGGGATCCTCGATTCAGAAAAACTTTTTTATTATTGCCATTAGAAACTTCCCGTTTTCTAGTATTGAAGAGCATGAAAAGAAATGGGTTTGCCATAAGTTTCATAGATATCTGATTAATTTTTTTTTTTATAAATGTTTTTGTTAAAATTTTTGGGTTTTTTTAAGTTTTAATATCTCTCTTCTAAATACTTGCAGAACATTTTACTTGGCATTTTCTGAAAGTATGATGTATATGGAAACTTTTCATCTTATTTTATTTTCCGTAATTTGTTTATTTTCAAAAGTATGAATAAATAAGTAAAAATATCACATTTTTAAAGAAACTTTATTTTCAAACGCATGTACTTTATAGAAGATCAACAAAAAACTTCATTTTATAAGATTAAATTATTCTTTTATGTCCCACTAACTGAGAACTGAAAAGAAAATAAGAATTGATGTAAGTGGTGATGAGATATTTCCAATCAGATATCAGTAACTCACTAAAAAACAACATTTTGAGAAAATCGCGTTTAAAGATTTTACATGTAAATTTCACATAGAAATATTAATCCTACAGTTTTTTTGCACATATAACATTTTTTCCAGAATTTTATAAGGAACATAAAGCAGTCATTGTTTTGTTTGGAAACGAAAAAAATATATGGTAAATGTTGATGTCTTTGGTGGTCACTCTACGGTTCCTTAAAATTTTCCTCCACCATATCCCTCCACTTTTTCATCCTTGCTTATCTTAGATCTTTTCCTCCTTGGAAGGGATATTTCCATTGACTTTTGGAGTCTTTTCTTTTCTAGTTTGACCTCGGTTCCAGATTCTGATATCCCTCCAAAGAATTCATGGAGCAAGGAACTTTCAATGTATCCTTTGTTATGTTCCAAGACGGTCATGTGGAAAGCAAACATAGTTGTTTGAGCACCATGAAACTTGGTTTTCAAGCATCTTTTCCACAGTTTGCTATGGAAGGATTCATTTTTGTTTTGCGTTCTCCCTTTTAAACATCGTGAGAGAAGAGTAGGTTGTGTCAAGTCTATATATACACCAAGCACAAGTTTCAGTTCACTCTCTGAAAGGTCAAGTTTTATTTTCATATTTTTATGAGAGGGTGGTGGTCTCTTCTCAGCCAAGGCTTTCTTATAAAAACACCAAGAATCCACCCCTTCTGGACATCTGCTATGTTTTGGAATTTCATCTGTGCTTGTCAGATGGAAAACTGCGCGCCACTCACGCCGAGTCAGTCCCGCATGGCAGCAGTAGCCTCTCGCTCCACCCAAACTGTCATACTGCAGTATGTAATAAAAAACATACTTCAATGGTCTAAATAACGTATAAACAATAAATATATGACCACTCATATGGCAACAGTACGCACTCAGCTGCCTCGTGGGGGTGGGATTTAACAGCGCTGAGACCTTTAAAATTTAAAGTTCTCGTACGGCTGGCGCGGCACTGAACTCTCCGAGCCCGGGACTACTTGAAACCATGAAAACCTAACAATGACAAATTTGAGCCCAAACCATGATTTGAATCGAGGATACCCCCTTAAGCAGCAATACCCTTAGCAACATATAGCTCACCTGAACAAACCGGAACACCAGTTCTTCAGTGTCATGGAAGTATGACATGATGGCATAGAGTGTTGCAAATATTTCTGGGCTTTTGTTACCCACAGCAGATCTGGCTTCACCGAGTTCCATTCGTAGTTTCTTCATCTCTTTAGTATGTTCTTCTTCCATCCACTTCAAAATCTGGGCTCCCTTTGATAACACTGCTGAATTGATTTTATCTTCAATATTAATGCTTGACAGTTCCTTAAAATGCACAAACATTCCAGTTTGTTCAAATAGGTATGGCCATTCTTTTCTTAGGGTAGGAACTGATAACTTTCTCTCTATAATATCTTTCCTCTGAGAAGAGTATGTATCCTTCATTAAATCTTCCACCTGTTCACTGTCTCTTAGTGAGTACTTACTCTTTAATAATGATTTTTTGTGCTCCTGGCTCTCATCTGTCTCTCCATCAGGATGATCCTCAGGCAGAAAATTGGTACATCCATACTTTTCACATAGCTTTATGTTATGAAGAGAACCATCTTTCAAAGCATCAGCCTCATTTGTAATAGTCTCATCTCTCTTCCTCTTCCTTGAAAAATCACATGTTTTCCTATTTATGTTTTCAAACCTTGTTTGCAACTGTTTATGAAGGGAATCATATCCTGTTCCTATAAAAGTTCCTTCAATCCTGTCCTGAAAGGACTCTGGGTAAGCCTTGACCATAAATATGAATGCCACTTGGGCAGAAGATTTTGAGATACCATAAACAAAATTCCCAAATAGAGATCTGTTGTCAAATTTAAAAAAAGGTGCAAGGCCAAAGCCTTCAGCTAGAAGGGAAATGGTTCGAATACTATCTGCTGAAATTTCTAAGATAAGTATGAAGCCAGGAAATAAGACATTACAATCTATTGCTCAGAAAATGGTCAAGGCCTACCCAGAGTCCTTTCAGGACAGAATTGAAGGAACTCTTATAGGAACAGGATATTAAATAGGAAAACGTGATTTTTCAAGGAAGAGGAAGAGAGATGAGACTATTACAAATGAGGCTGATGCTTTGAAAGATGGTTCTCTTCATAACATAAAGCTATGTGAAAAGTATGGATGTACTAATTTTCTGCCTGAGGATCATCCTGATGGAGAGACAGATGAGAGCCAGGAGAACAAAAAATCATTATTAAAGAGTAAGTACTTGCTAAGAGACAGTGAACAGGTGGAAGATTTAATGAAGGATACATACTCTTCTCAGAGGAAAGATATTATAGAGAAAGTTATCAGTTCCTGCCCTAAGAAAAGAATGGCCATACCTATTTGAACAAACTGGAATGTTTGTGCATTTTAAGGAACTGTCAAGCATTAATATTGAAGATAAAATCAATTCAGCAGTGTTATCAAAGGGAGCCCAGATTTTGAAGTGGATGGAAGAAGAACATACTAAAGAGATGAAGAAACTACGAATGGAACTCGGTGAAGCCAGATCTGCATTATATTTTGAGGTTGAAGGTGATGTACTATTGTCACATGTCACATCTTCACTTATTGCTGACTGTAGTGTTTGAAGATCTGATTCTGCTGAAATATAATACAAAAACACAGTTACTCATAAAAAAAAATGTATACGAACCAGGAAAAATACGTAGAATCAATGTTTTACAAATGTTCATTCATCAATTGTAGCGAGTCAATATAAACAAGGCACATTTTCATACCATGCTTCAATTTGTCCAAGAGCTTACGCACTTGAATACTCTTCAACATGGGAAGGTCCTTTGCTTCCACATACTTCAGGTCAGCAACTGTTTCTACTCCACTTCATTTAGGAGGTGTTCCCGTACTTCTTTCAGAAGCGATGGAAGAATACTAGGAAGGATACTCCTCACTTTGCTCTTGACTTCTTCCATCACCTCAGAACCCTTACAGTGGGAAAATATCAATATTATAATACTGACATAACTGTCATATACCATTGCTTCAGAAACATACAGCATGCATAATTCAAGGTTGTCTGTACTATTACTGTAGACAGGAGCATTTGCAACCATTACAAAAGAGATCTGGCTCCATGGTTTTGTGCGCTCAGTTTACAGTGGTTCTTAACCTGGGGTACCTGTACCCCAGAAGTACAAACCTTACACATGGGGAATTTTGAGATATTGATACATAACACAATAGCATATCATATCTACATCGAGACTAAAAATAATATATATATATATATATATATATATATATATATATATATATATATATATATATATATATATATGTATATATATATATATATATATATATATATATATATTTTTTTTTTACAGCTAAGGATACAGCTCAAGGGCAACACAAAATGGTGTAAAAAAAGGGTGCTAATCACTGTTCCCACAAAAACAAAAGGGAAAAGTGGCCAAAAGAGAGGTCAGTTTTGGCTGGAGAGGTGTCTTGATATTCTCCTCTTGAAAGCGTTAAGTCATAGGCAGGAGGAAGTATAGATGAAGGAAGGCTGTTCCAGCGTTTAACAGTATAAGGGATGAAAGAATGAAAATGCTGGTTAACGTTTGCATAAGGGGTTTGGAAAGTAAGGTAAAGAGCTACAGTAGAAAGCCGTGTGCAGCGGGGCCACGGAAGGAGGGGAGGAATAAATAAATAAATATATACATCTCTCTCTCTCTCTCTCTCTCTCTCTCTCTCTCTCTCTCTCT
This sequence comes from Eriocheir sinensis, assembly GCF_024679095.1. Classification (NCBI taxonomy): domain Eukaryota; kingdom Metazoa; phylum Arthropoda; class Malacostraca; order Decapoda; family Varunidae; genus Eriocheir; species Eriocheir sinensis. The sequence goes on from NW_026111662.1 coordinate 373,232, forward strand.
CTCTCTCTCTCTCTCTCTCTCTCTCTCTCTCTCTCTCTCTCTCTCTCTCTCTCTCTCTCTCTCTCTCTCTCTCTCTCTCTCTCTCTCTCTCTCTATTTATATATACAGTACCCTCTCGAGTTTCGCGCTATCCGAGTTTCGCGATCCTCGAGTTTCGCGGTTAGTACTCAATTCTTACCATCCCGACTTTCGCGCATTATCACCCCGACTTTCGCGCTGCTTTGACATGTACGGGTCACGCCTACCACCATCGGCGTCACGCACGCTATCTTAAAATTACTATAACACTGGACGTTTTACTCCAAACATTGTGGCTATGGTGAGAGAGAGAGAGAGAGAGAGAGACTTATTAACACGTTAACCGCGTTTGAACTTCCTGCCGCCTCCTCCCTGTCGCGTTTGGTTCAACTCGGCGCAGCCTCAATACCACGCGAGCCCACGACTCGGGAGGAGGTGTGTAGCCTCACTCTGGTTATGAGCCCCTCTCATGAAAGGTGATATAGACAGGATGAAAACAAGGAGAAAGAAGGGTGTGAGGAGGGAGGGTCAGAAAGGAGAGTCAGGTCAGGACATTGGTCAGGACATTACCTAACTAGGTTAGGTCATGTCCATACCTGTCACACACACACACAGATGGTGAAATGAGAAGGATTTGGGGAGGAACGACCCGTTCTCTCTTCCTGTTTTCTTACTTTTTCCAAGTACTTATTTTGAGATAATAAAGGAGTAAAGGAGGAAAAAAGTGACCTGCTCCGGGGGGCAACAGAAGCCAGTTATAATGGTGCCACTATAAACAGCTGCCTGCGCAATGACGGGCTCGGGGCCGACCATCAGGCCCAGATGGATAGTCTACCGGGGCCATAGGTCACATGTAATAAAAAAAAAATTTCCACGGGTCGGAACAAATAAGCGCTTTTTCAGTGTTTTCAGTACCTCGAGTTTCGCGATTCTCGAGTTTAGCGCTATACCTTCGGAACGAAACGAACGCGAAACTCGAGAGGGTACTGTATATATATATATATATATATATATATATATATATATATATATATATATATATATATATATATATATATATATATATATATATATATATATATATATATATATATTATTTAATTAATAAGCATTTATATTTTGTCTGTCAACAGTTGTCTTCCCCAACTGGAATGAGTCACTGAGATGTAACATTGTGTACTACTTAGTATTGTAGCTAGTAAAAACGTAAGGTTCCTTGATGAGTTTATAGTACCTCCGTGGTGTAGTGGTTATAGTATTTCCATGAGAAACTGGCGGATGGGGTAGTGGCGAGTGCGGCCCTGCTCCGCACCCGCACGTTGCCACACACGCTCAACACCTCTCGCTTCCTCTCATATGTCAGCTATTTACTACCTTTAAATGAATTTGATTAATTAATTGGATAATTCAAAAAGGTCATATAGTGTTAAGATTGTTTTGTTTTCATGATAATAACAAATATTTTGTATAAATACTACGACACTTGACACCGTTGTATTCCAACGTTGTCAAGTGTCGTATTAAAATAGTAATTAGCTGACATGAGAAATAAGCGAGAGGTGTCAAGTGTCGGGCAAGGTGCAGGTGCAGAGCGAGGCCGCAGCCGGCACTACCCCATCCGACAGTTCCTCGTGGAAATACTATACCATGCTTAGCTATGAATCCGCAGGCCTGGGTTCAAATCCTGGCATGGGCAGTCAGCATCAACCCGCCCAGCTGTTCATCCGTCCCTTTGGGTTGGTCGATATATGGGTACCCGGGGATACCTGAGGAAGGTAAACTGTGATAGCCCAGATGTTACACTAGTCCTGTGTCTCAGGTTATTGGGTATTTATCCCCCATAGGCTCAAAGCCCACTGCGACGGAGATGAGCGTTGAGGCCACGAGCAGCTATAGCGTATGCTCTCGGCTTTACCTTTTACCTTTAATCAATTTTATTGTCTAATATTTTCTTTTTTTTTTCTTCGTAGTATATATTATTCTCTCTAATTATATTCCATTGTTTTCTTATTGGTATTGATTTATTCAATAGTTTACTTGATTCTGTTTGATTTATCGCAATTTTATATTTATCTTATATATTCTTTCCTATATTTTCTGCTTATCTATTTGTTTGTATATAAATTTATTGATGTACTCGTATCCTATGTAAATGGGTTTTGTATTAGTGTGTGTGTGTGTGTGTGTGTGTGTGTGTGTGTGTGTGTAAGGCACATTTCTCCTTTTTTTCACCCCCCCCTCCTGGCCAAGTCCACCGTACCCGCACGGGCACGTCCTTAATCCTCTTTGTGCCAGTAATCTTCTTGTTGCTCTCGGCTCACTCTTTTTTATTTGTGTTCTCATCGTCCCTCCGCTTACGCAGTCTCCCCTCTCGAAAAACCACTGTGTGTGTGTGTGTGTGTGTGTGTGTGTGTGTGTGTGTGTGTGTGTGTGTGTGTGTGTGTGTGTGTATAATATATATATATATATATATATATATATATATATATATATATATATATATATATATATATATATATAGATATATATATATATATATATATATATATATATATATATATATATATATATATGTGTGAGTTATGCAGGAAAATAGCATTATATGAATAAAATAAACTGAGCTCGATTTTTTTTCTCAGTATACGAATATAATGAAGACATTTTTTTCTTCCCACTTGCCTGGACATTTAATAATAACTTACAATATAATCATGTGACTGGGATGTGTGAACAGGAAGAGCCACCGAGGCAACGTTCTGAGTGTGGGGGAGGCCTAGCCGTGGATGGGCTGCCTTGGGGGTAGGGGGGGGAGGTGGAGGTAGTCGTGTCGCCGCATCGCCGCACGTCAGATACTGATCATCAAAGCCGCCAGCCTGCATACTAAATTACTTTGCATCAATAATTTAATATCTATCAAACGGCCTTGACTTGTGTATATGTGTGTGTGTGTGTGTGTGTGTGTGTGTGTGTGTGTGAATTTATTTATATTTACACACACACACACACACACACACGTTCCTCCTTGCCTCATTCCGGTTCTCGTCCTCCCTCGTCCCTTCGTCACCCTTCCACCTTCCACCACTTCTCCGCCCTCCTCCTCCTCCCCGCCCTTCTCCTGCCCTCCCCCTGTCCTCGCCTCAGCCTGTCACTAACTGTCAGGAAATTCTCTTGTCGCGCGTGGTCGAGTTCGGCAATCGTGGAGGAAATGATGCCACTCCTTCCTCCTCTCCTCCTTCTCTTCCTCTTCCTCCACCTCTTCCTGCTTCTTATCCATCTCCTCCTTCTCTTTCTTCGTCCTCCTTCTCTTCCTCTTCCTCCCACTCTTACGCATCCTTTTCCTGCTCCTCCTCCTCTTAACAGGCTGCATGACGTTCTGTGGCCTTGGAAATTATAAAGAAAAGATTGATATAAGGGAAAGTGAAAGCAAAAATATCATGAAGGCAAACTGAATGAAAAGATTGGTACAGAAATAAAGTGGGAAAAATGTGTGACAGAATGCAGGAAAATCTAGACAATATGAGTGTATGTCAGATGTTTGTTTGTTTGTTTGCTTAGGGTGTGTGGCGGGGGTAATAGGGTGGATCGTAAGAGTAAGCCATAAAACCTTTTCAACAATTCTACTTCACCACCACTACCAATACCTCTCCTTATTATCATTAAGTTCATCCGATCATTTCGTTCTATGTATGTTGCATTGACACCTTATGATTATATTCACACTCATCCACTACACTTTCTTAATCCTCTCCTCCCTATGGTTTTATCAAATTGAAGTACTGATATTATCCATATTATCTACAAAACCCATTGCTACGCGTTTCACCAAGCTCGCTAACTACCAAAGCCTTACTAACAGCACCCTTCTTAACACCCTTCTGCCGCTTAGAAGTTTGAGATCAAGACTCCTCGGCCACTTTCGTCTATTAGGAGAGTGAAAATTTAGTTGAAGCTTATTCCGGCATGGCAAGTTTCTTAATCCATGAACCATCTTTGAACTTTGTGATATCCTTCTCTTCTTCTCCTCCCCCGCCCATCTCCCCACCACACACACACACACACACACACACACACACACACACACACACACGGTTACTTTAGTTTGTCGTTCTGAATTTCTCTGCATAGTTTCTCTCCCCCCCATCTCCAGCTTCCCTCTCCCTCTCCTCCCTCTCTCTCTCCTCTGTTCGATGAAAGCAGATCAGTAGATATCATATATCTGGATTTTCAAAGGCATTTGATAAGGTCCCCACCAACGATTGCTCAGCAAACTACTGGCGCACAGTATCTCGGGTAACATTCACAATTGGCTTGCGGACTGGCTCTCTGAGCGGAAACAGAGAGTAGTTCTAAACGGTGTTACATCTAACTGGCTCGATGTCAAAAGCGGCGTACCTCAAGGATTAGTGCTTGGCCCCATGCTCTTCTTAATTTATGTTAATGATATCGATGATGGGCTAACTTGCAAAGTATCAAAATTTGCTGATGACAAAAATTGCAAGTAAAGTAACTGCGACACTCGACGAAGAAGCTTTACAATCAGATCTAGATCGACTTGCACGTTGGGCCAATCAATGGCAAATGAAATTTAACGTTGACAAATGTAAAGTGTTGCACATCGGAAAAAATAACAATCGCGTTCGGTACGTAATGAATGGCCAACAACTTTCTGCAGTAAGTAAAGAAAAGGATCTTGGAATCACTATATCAATCGATTTAAAGCCCGGTCAGCATCGTTCAGAGGTAGTTAAAACTGCAAACTACCCTCGTTGTTTCCCCTCTTTTGTACTTGAGATGTTTACACTGTTATATATGTCACCCTTCTTGTTAGTGTTTGTCCTGTCAGATGTTTACACAGTTGTATATCTCTCATTCCTCTCTGGGTATCTGTTTTTCTTTATCCTCGTTGTTTCCCCTCTTTTGTACTTGAGATGTTTACACTGTACTGTTATGGCTATTCCTCTTGTTTGTTCGTTTTCTGGTTCCTGACATACTTCCCCTTCCGGAAGATCTCGCCCCTGAGATCTCACAGGTGTTGGAGAAGATACGCCTTGCAATGTCTGCAGTTGGCTTGAGTCTGAAGTAGGCAGCGTCGTGCGTAGCGCAGGACATAGGAATACCCCACGGCAGACGTCACCAGCAGTAGAACCAGGATCACGACAATGGCGAAGACAATCCACCAATGGATTACGGGTTGAAAGGGCTGATCCGGCTCGACCACATAATTTAGGGGCTGCAAGCCAGCTGTTAGCTCCTGTAGGGGGATGGACTCAGCACTGCGAAGAGAACCTTGCCGAAGCATCAATATCCCATTATCCGTCAGGCTGACAGTATGTCTGTTTACAGGATGGGTAGGGCATGTGAGTGTCAGAGTGATGGGGGAGGCAAGTGAACAGGTCCAGTAGCCAGGACCTTTTATAAACATAGGGGGAAATGTTTTCAAGACTATTGTGTGGCAGAGGTTGATCACTGACTCATGTTTCAAGAAAGCAGCCGATTTACAAGAGGCTGCGTTACTAGCCTCATAGACGGGGCCTGTGGGAGGACAAACTAACATATGGTTATTCTTGTTACAGTGTTTTATACTAGAAAGCAGAAAATATATTTTCCTATTCTCACTGAAGGCAATACATCTTGAATCAACACTATACATAAGAAAGTAAGTGCTATTCTGCACAGAAAATGGAAGGGAGTCGATTCGAAAGACATCAAAGGTGTCAATCGGATCTCCTCGCAAAGGTTTGGTGAAATAGAAATTACGAGAATCGTGCAAAGCCGTTGTCCTGGAGGACAGTTATTACATCCCTATATAGAGCTAAAAAATCAAGAACTGCAAGGCACAAAAGACCTGGAGGCCGAACCTAGGCTTCCTTTAATGTGCTGAACAACTGTTTGTCTCACATAATGGTTGGAGCTATGTATGTTTGCAGGGGAGCCTGCAGACTCAACTTTGAATCCTGTATACCTGGACTTATGTGTCTCAATGCTAAGTCAAAATACAACAATACGTATTTGTAGGAGCTTTTTTCTCTTCCTAATGCCAAAGTTTATAGTAAAATGGCGCACAACTTGGTTCAATACATCTACAGCTGAATATAGCTTATTAAAGGCAGATTGCATGGCATGCATATTACTTAATGATGTTGAGTTTTCCATAATAAACATATAACTATATAAAATCTTTCTCAGTTAATGACTCTAGTCCTCTATTATTTCATGAATAGCATCAACTTGAGCCTGGGTCGCGGTACCAAATAGGTTATTAGACAAGGATCCTCAAAAAAAAATATTTCCCGTTTTTTTCTTTTCTCTATAATTCATAGCAGCATGCAGCTTGTTTTGAATAGTAGTCATCACATAGCCTAAAACTTTTTTTAGATGATGCAACAATGAACTGAATTCGTTTTCAAAATTAAAGAGTGTGTATTTTATTGCTTTTACAGCTGGATACTCAGGTGACATTTGAATAACATTTCAAGTAACGAAGCAGTTAAAATCCGTGCTTTATATAATGCAGCTAAAACATCTTCTGTGAGGCTAAACTGTACTATAGTCTCTGTCTGTGAGGACTATAATATAGATAGTATGTTGGTGTGAAACTTTGGCCAGCACGTGTTGGGGACTCCTGTTGTGTCATTTAGTCGTACACCGAAAGAGTCAAATCAATCTGTGGTTTATTTCGTCATATTTCCGCTCAATTATTGCATTTTCATCCTTATGCATTATTCCTGTTCTATATCGTATTAGTTTTGACATTACATTAGGCAACTCTTGTACCATCGAAGAGCGAAGGCTTTATCTATGCCGAGGTGGCTCTGAAAGTTTGGGAGTAACCTGAGAAGGTAGGGCCTGTGCATCAGCTGTTTATTGCTGGTGTAGAACGAACATTATTTAATGTGTCATGAGTAGCAGTCACCTCTCCGCTACGAGTCATTATTTTCGGTAGAAGTTTTCTCAGCGATTTCAGGGTTGAGCAATGCAAAGAATAGATCAGTGTCTGTCTCTGGATTTAAAGGGTATGCTCGCCTAATCGTTGGACATTGCTGCACGTCGATGCAATCTTCATGAAGGACTTTTACTCTATATGTGGGGACCGTTGAAACCTTACTAGTCCTGAGGTTTATAATTTTTACCATTATATCACTGATCTTCTCTATTACCCTGCAGGGTCCATCAAAAATAGGTTGCAACTTTTTCTTTTCTATTCTTTTTGGTGTATGTTTGAGGAACACTCTGTCGCCAACGTTGATAGTTTTGATTTTTGTAACTTGGTAATACTTTTCCATTTCTTCTCCACTTTCTTCATTGTAAACCTGGCATCTATCATAAACTTTATTTGCAATTGCAGCCATTTCCTCTTCATAGGAGTCAATATCATAAACTTTCCTTGCAATTGCAGCCATTTCCTCTTCATAGGAGTAAATATCATAAACTTTCCTTGCAATTGCAGCCATTTCCTCTTTATAGGAGTAAATATCATACCAGGGCTGCTGAATTTTTTTCTAACATAGTGTAGGGTACAGGAGGATCTCTAAAAATCCTCTCTCTCTCGATAAAATAGGGACTCCTTTATGGTGCGATAATACGCAGGATTATAGGCCAAGATGTCTATAAGTAGCATTATATCCCAAACGGACACATTTCCTAGAACATTCTCCTCAAAATGGTAACAACAGTATAATTTGCGCGCTTTATTATTCCATTTCCATTTGTATGGTAAGCCGTTATTCGCGTGTCGCACAGGTAGCTTCTAATTTATCTCCTGCATCACGGAATTAACGAACTCTGAACCTTGACCTGTAACAACTGTCTGAGGAACACCGTGTACACAAACAACATCCACGTACAACGCCCTTGCCATTTCGCGGGCTTCCTTACTCCGTAAGGGTACTGTAATCAAATACCTTTTAAAAACATCAACTATGGGCATTACGTATCGAACCCCATTGTCCGATACACCCATGGGACCCACAAGGTCCATGTGTATTCTCTCAAAAGGAGCGGTGACGTCTGGATATTGCCGCCAAGGAGCAGGGTGCAAGTTCCCAACTCACTTTTAAAACGACTACCATGACGCACTTCCTTACAAAATTCTCTACATCCCGTTTCATTCCAGGCCAGAAAGCGAACTTTCTACACCGACATAACGTAACTTTGGTTCCTCCGTGCCCTGCAGTGGCGACGAATGAGCCAGAGTTATCGCCTTGGAAATACTTGGGGGGTAGAACCACCACCTTAGTGGCTTCTCCGTACGGACTCACTAAAACACATCATTTATTTCCACCTGTAACTCTGACAGGGGCGGCATCTCACATTATGCCCATCTTCAACACAATATAACATAATTTCCACCTGTACCTCTAACAGGGGCGGCATCTCACATTATGCCTTTTTTCTCTGAGTCTTTGCTCAATTTTCATTCATGGGGCTTCCTTCTTTTAGCAAACTTATATGCTGGCTGCTCAGCATGCAGCTCACTAATCTCCTGAATACTCCAGTCAAGTGTGTGGCCAATACACTCACTATTCAGGTCCATACATATCATATATTTTATTTTCTCATTTTTCGGCGCCTGTTTCTTTTTCTGCACTAGTGCAATTCCTTGCCCCTCATTATCCACGTGTTCCACGGTTTTTGTTGTTCTCCGTCCACAAACATTATCGCGCGTGTCCTTCTAATTCAATCTCAGTGTCCTGTGAGCCTTCATCCTTGATTAAAAAAATCTGCTACTATATTTTCCTTGCCAGGCAAATGATTGATTGTGAAACCATACTCACTCATGAGAGTCTGCCATCTCTATCCTGCCGTTGGGACTAGCTACCTGTAACAACCAGACTAAAGGTCTGTGACCCGTGTGGATCTCAACAGGGTAACCCAGTATTAATGGGCGGTTTACGTGTAACCCATAAATTACAGTTAAAGCCTCTCGTTCAACTATACTGTACCGCTGTTCTGCCGTATTCAATTTCTCACAAAAAAAGATACAGGTCTTAGTTTATCATCATTATCCTGTTATTGCAATACTCCACCAGTATTGTAGTAGGATGCGTAGAGTGACTGTACCAAGCATTCTATCCTTAAGGGTTGAGAACGCAATTTTTGTTTCATCCGTCCATATGAGTGGAGTTTTATTTATTTATTTATTTATTTTATTTTTAATTTTTTATATATATTTTTTTTTAGTGTACCTTTCTTCCCTTTGTAAATCTTTAGAAAAGGAGCAACAATTTGTGAATAATTTGCAATAAATTTGCGATAATAATTAGTCAATCCAAGAAATGACTGTAAATCATGAATAGTTTGGGGGGCCAGGACGTTTTGTATGGCCTCCAGCTTGCTAGACTGAGGTCTTATTCCCTCTGAGCTGATGGCATGGCCCAGGTAATCTACTTTGTCCTTAAAAAAGTTACACTTCTCCATCTTAAGAGTCAGGTTGGCTTCCTTTAAGCGATCCATAATTTGTTCTAAGTTATCTGCGTGATTAGAAAATATATCGCCCAGGATAATTATGTCATCAAGGTACACCTGAACCTTGTTGCTTAATAGTCCTGTAAGGACAGTGTTTATTATTTTCTTGAAGCAGGACGGGGCTGTTTTAAGGCCAAAGGGGAGGGAAGTAAATTCCCAATGTCCTGCTGGAGAAGAAAATGCCGTCTTTTCTCTGCTGGTTTCATCTTGGGGGATTTGATGGTAACCCTGTTTCAAGTCTAGGCATGAAAAAAAACTTACTATCTTCCAATTGATTGAATATGGTAGTTATATTAGGGAGTGGGTACCGGTCGTCCCGTAGTGTTTTATTAAGTGCCCGGAAGTCCAGACAAAGTCGTAGTACTCCATCTTTTTTTGCACTGGGATAAGTGGGGCATTATAGGGTGATCGCGAAGGGCGAATCACACCCTGTAGCTAGAGCGATATAAGCTGTTCATTTACTCTGTCATGATAACTGATAGGAATGTTATATGGACGCCTGTGCACTACTTCATCAGTGTTTTGCTTGATGGTGCTTGAAAAAATAGGGCGTTACTGTTAATGGTTCTTGTTCTGTGGAAAACACTGTTATATATTTATCTATTAAGGACTTTAAAACCTAATTCTCTCTCTTCACTTGGGAATTTAGCGTCAACAATTTGATAGAGGCTTTTCTTCCTTACTTCAAGCTCTGCGGGCTTCAAGTCTGTTTTAGCTGTGTCAGCGGTCTGTACACTAGATACTTGTGGCGGATCAGCGTATTGCTCATGAGTGACAGGCTTCACAAATCCTAACGTTGTATTATCATCTATCTTTACACTCACTTTCAATATTCAAATACGGCACAGTGACATAAGATCTTTGATTGTCAGATGAAGGGGTTAACTATCCCTGAGCACAAGACTCTAGCCTGAGGAGTACTAACACAAGGCTCAAATAAAGCTTCACTTGCCTGTAGTTGCGTCACTAGCGTTATGTAACCTGCAACAGATGCATGCAGTTGCAAAGGTTCCGCTGCTTGGCAACGTACGGCCTTATTTTCAGTGAGACCTTCTTCATTTCCATCTACATTTAGCTAAGATCCTTCACCTCTAGATATAAGACATTTTTCCTGGCATAATTGTATGGTTTCCCCTTCTATTATCAGTTTTAAGCTTCGTTCTTTTGTTCCTCATTTAGTTGCAATGTTTTCAAAATAATCTCGTGCTACACGACAAATCAGTACTCAACATAATATGAGTCGGCAAATCTACATCGCGTGTTATCAATAAGTCTTGGAAACTACTTTTTCCTTCCATATTAACTTGTCTTTTACCGTCATTTTCAATATGGTATCTTTGCACAGAGACAATATTCACGGGTTTCGCTTCACAGTTATTTACTGCGAGCCCTAATTCTTTAATAAATTCATCCGTTAAAAACTCACACACGCTCCTGTTTCTAGGAGCGCTGCCACTTTTGCATATGTATTATCATGAGTAGTGCGATCTGCCTACCAAAGTTACTCTAGAGTCATGTTAATTATAGCCTTCTTTTCATTATTTTTAAGGTCACTCCCTTGTTTGTTATAGCCTTCTTTTCCTTATATTTATGTGATGCGGTTACTCCCTTGTTCGTTATAGCCTTCATCTTATTATATTAAAGGTTACTCCCTTCTTCGTTATAGCCTTCATCTTATTATATTAAAGGTTACTCCCTTATTCGTTATAGCCTTCATCTTATTATATTAAAGGTTACTCCCTTCTTCGTTATAGCCTTCATCTTATTATATTAAAGGTTACTCCCTGTTTTGTTCTTCGCTCATTTTCCGTTTTTTCCACTGCAAGTGTGCATATTTATTTATTTATTTATTTTCATTTGTTTATTTAATGTTATTTGTAGTAGATAACTGAGGGGGGCACTACCCTGGCCTCCTCTTCCTCTGATTCTCTTACTTCACACATTTATCTTAATACTTCACACTATTGTCCATATGTTTCATTTTTTTATTTTTTTATTCATGACTTTTTATCTATACCTCACACTTTTCTTAGTATTTCACATTTTTTCTAGATCATACTCTACACTTCCTACCTGGGGGACGCGGGTTAGGCCTTTATAAAGTCACTCTATGGCTGCATTTCAGACGCGGCACCGCCACCCTGTGAGGCGTAGAGCCCCGTGCTCCCCTCCATCCTGGGGTAACAATCCTAAAACAAACAAACCTGAGAGGCAGGACGCTGCCGCTGCCTGTCACCTGACACCCTCTCACTGAGGAGTGGATCACGGCGCGGGTGGAGAGAGACTGCCCATCCCTCTCCACTCCGCCCGGGAAGGAACTCAAGAATTCTCGGTTGAGTCGCGTGTGCTACCCATTGCACTACAGAACAACAGTGGTTGGCCAGAGTTTCCATTACCATATCGTCAAAGTCCATGTCCTCCGGAAGAACCATTAATTATATAATTAAATCGTCCTATTATTTCCGCCACTTAAAACGAGCAAAGCAATGTAAATAAGAGGCGTTTTCTCGTCAGAGTAAATTAAACAAAAGCACTGTAAGCACATGTCCTATTTATCCTATACCGCTGCCGCCAGTTTTAGACCCTTCTTTTCTTGTATTAAATCAACTCTTTTATCACTCATTAATTACTCCATAAAGATCTCACCGTCTCGTATCCCTGGTAGCGTGATCCGGCTTAAGTTGTTATTGGAGACTGGTGTTCGGGGATAAACAAGGAAAAAGAAAATATACATTTATTTAAAATTAAATGAAAGTAATTGCCTTACGCAATATTCTATGCTCAGACGATCATAACACTGGCATATTCAGCAATGGATGCAACATATGACAAACGACATGTCTTAAACATAATACTACAATATGTGCTCAGTTGTTGCCAATAATAATAACACTCGTCGTTCCACAAGCAGTGGTTTGTATCTGCTTACATCACAATCATTATGTACTCTCTTCACAAAATCCTAATAACACATTCCTGTAGTATAATCTACTACAAGTCATGGAAACACATTATTTTACCACACCCAGTGGTTTTACCTTTGCTTTACATCGCAAACAAATAATCACAATCCTGTCCCACTCACACGGTTTCCCTTAGATTCTCGAATTTTTACTCACGATTAAGATCACAACAGCCATCCTCGGCGGAGTGAGTATGAGTCTGCTTGAGGCGAGAACCAAGCTCGGTCTACTCATACCACTGATTTCTAGGCCACATTTTTCTTTGCTTTAGGCGGACTTACATCCTTGACACGCCCTTAATTCTTTACATAACCAGTGGCCAATACTTCCTGTCACACCCATCTGCTCGCTCATTATGTTGTATTGTTTTACTTCTCCTGCTATTCGTGAGTCAGTCTTAAGACACTCCCACAGTGATTTTTCTGTTAAATTATTGGCTCATAACATGTCGCCACGACTGACGTCACGGGTCAGAGTCTTTTTCAATGGTTGTTCACACTTTCTGACCACGCCCACTGGGCATCTGTTTTATGTATCTGAGTCTGGGTATCTGTTTTCCTTTACCCTCGTTGTTTCCCCTCTTTTGTACTTGAGATGTTTACACTGCTATATATGTCACCCTTCTTGTTAGTGTTTGTCCTGTCAGATGTTTACACAGTTGAATATCTCTCATTCCTCTCTGGGTATCTGTTTTTCTTTATCCTCGTTGTTTCCCCTCTTTTGTACTTGAGATGTTTACACTGTACTGTTATGGCTATTCCTCTTGTTTGTTCGTTTTCTGGTTCCTGACACTATTCACAATATGCGCAAGATCTCCTGAGGAACTGTGAAGGTAACAGTGATGACAATATGAATGAAGATAACGGTGACGAGTGTGATAATTATTCACAAAATGGGCAAGATCTCCTGGGGGACTGTGAAGGAAACAGTGATGACAATATGAATGAAGATAACGGTGACGAGTGTGATAACTATTCACAAAATGGGCAAGATCTCTTGGGGACTGTGAAGGAAACAGTGATGACATTAGTAATAAAGCGGGGTCGGACAACAGTAATAAGTCTAATAGTGACCAAGAGACTGAAATTTACTGTATGTACTGTGGTGTTCCAAAAAGTTTACACGAAGCAAGAATGGCAACTTACACTGAGGAATATGGGTGTTTCGACTGTTACATGGAGGGCATAAAAACTGGTGTGAGTGAGTGAAAATGTTATATAATACTGGTAAAGAAGAATAAATTCATAATTAATAAGGATTGACATGATACTGATTAAGGCTGTGGTGAATGATAATACTGTCATCCACTCGTTACTTTGTGAATGAAAATCTATCATCATAGGAAAATACGATGGTATGATATTCATATTGTTGACCATTATCATCATGAACTCGGAAATTTTATAGTGATTTTACTAATAGTCATAATGACTACCATCTTAAGAAGCAAGAAGTCACCGAGGCTTTGCTGTTTGAGTGTTACATGTGAGTACTAGGGCCAGAAGTAATTTTTACAACCTTTACTAATGACATTGACACAATAGTAAAGAAAAGTAACAATGTTTTTTTTTTTTTTAGTGTTTATTAAACAATACTAACGGGACCTGTGAGAATTCCACGGCTAATGTGCCTTATACATTACCCTGGCAGGAGTAGATTTAGCTTATCTCTAGAGCATAACAGTTTTTTTTTTACCCGACACCCTGCAACTTCTACTAACCATTAACCACTAACCTCCTCCACCTCTAACCCTCACCAAACAGTTTACTGACCCAATTTACATACCATTGGACACCCCACACGCCGCATCCGACACCCGGTCACTGCCACTAACCAGTAACTACCACCACTAGGCTTAGCCACTAACCACCTAAGCTGTGTGGTGAGGGTTAGAGGTGGAAGGGTTGAGTGGTTAGCAGTGGGGAACTTATAGTGGTAACAGGTTGGTGACGGATATGGGGCGTGTGTACAGCACCAGGCATCTTTAGAATGACAGTTTTCTGTTACGTAAGAACACATTGAATAGATGAACACGGCAGAGAGAGAGAGAGAATAGCCTTATCACCGAGATATACACTCCCAGAGTGGTGATCTCTCTCTCTCTCTCTCTCTCTCTCTCTCTCTCTCTCTCTCTCTCTGAATGAGGTGAATATTTATTTATTAAAAAAAATAAAAATAGCATGTATAGTTATTATGGCTGTACTCGATCATAGTCTAATAACAATAACAATATTTATTAGCAACCTAAAAAAGAAAAAGTATCGGACATGAAGAATTATCAATAAATCCAATAAATAAATCCGAGCAATCTGGTACCGGTACCGAGCAATCTGGTACCGGTACCGTACCGTTTAGCTGGTACCGTTAGTACCGGTACTGGTACCAGTACCTGCTCACCCCTACCTGACGGCTGACGGACGGCTGGGAGAGGGAGGAAAGAGAGTGGAAGGGGAAAATTGACGGAGGAATGACTGGATTATGAGTAGGAGTTCTTCTTGTCTTTCATTTATCTTTCTTTCATTTCTTCTCTCACTTCTTCTTTTCTTTAATTGCTTTGCATTCAATTCTTCGCCATATATTTCTTCTCCGTCTTTCATTTTTTATTTCCCTAAATTTCCTCCCAATTCCTTCTCCTATTTCTAGTAGCCTATCATTCACTCTAGTTTTCTTTTAATTTCCTCATTTCATTCGTTCACATTTTGTACCTTTCATATTCCGTCATGCAAATCTTCCCAATAATTTCACCTCTTCCTGTCTTTTTCTCGTTTGCTATTTTATTTCTTCTGAGCCTCCATTTTTTCTCCCATTTCTTCTCTTCTTATATATATTTTTTTCCACTTATTCTCCAGTTTCTTTTCGTTTCATGTCTTCCCAATTCTTTCCTCAGGATCATCTCAGTGTTTCCCTTCCCACACTCTCGCCTCGCCTCATCCTCTCTCTCTTCTTTACCGTCTTCTTTAAATATAATAATGCTTCGCCTCAACCTCTCATATTCTTCTTCCCCTTTCCTTTACACTATCAACTAATAATACTCCGCCTCGTCCTCGCCTCATCCCGTCTTCTGTACACTCGTCCTCTCTTTCACACGTGACGCGCACGAGTGTTTGAACGGGAAACAACACTAAACGCGAAGAAGAGTGGAACTTTGCGTTAAGGGCCGGAGGAGAGAGAGAGAGAGAGAAAGAGGTCAACTTATTTACATTATTCATTTTTTTTTGTCGCCTGTTATTCTTTCCTTTTATTAATCCCTGTTGTTCCTTTATTATTATTATTATTATTATTATTATTATTATTATTAGTAGTAGTAGTAGTAGTAGTAGTATTGTTATTATTATTATTATTATTTTTTTTTTTTAATTATTATTATAATTATTATTATTATCATTATCATTATTTTTTTCATCATTTATTTTTCCTCACCATCATGATTTCTGCGTCATAAAGATTCATATCGTGCACTAATATTCACTGTCAAGGTTCCATTGTCAGACTTATTTGATTACGTATTCAAGCTATTATAATATTATAATATTTTAATATCTATCTATCTGTCTATTTGTTTATCTATCTATTTGTGTTTCTAGCTATCTGTCCGTTTATTGGTGTATCTATTTATGTTTTTATTTAGTTCCACGCCACTGTCTCTATAGCAATATTTCATCAATTATTCATGTGTTTATTTATTAACCTTATCAACCGGAATATTTATACAATCTCTCTCTCTCTCTCTCTCTCTCTCTCTCTCTCTCTCTCTCTCTCTCTCTCTCTCTCTCTCTCTCTCTCTCTCTCTCTCTCTCTCTCTCTCTCTCTCTCTCTCTCTCTCTCTGACGAAGACAGGCAAAGCCTCCAAGAGGATTTGCACAAAATTTCAGCCTGGTCGGATAGATGGGAGATGCCCTTTAACGTAGACAAGTGCCAGGTCCTTCAAGTTGGAACGAGGAATAAGAAGTTCGAATACGAAATGCGCGGCGTTAAACTCAAAAGCGTTCAATGCGTCAAAGACTTGGGGGTCAAAATCGCGTCAAACCTCAAATTCTCACAGCAATGCATCGATGCAGCAAATAAAGCGAACAGAATGTTGGGCTTCATTAAAAGAAACTTTGTATTCAAGAATAAAGATGTAATACTCCCGCTCTACAACAGTTTAGTCAGACCCCACTTGGAATATGCGGTACAGTTTTGGTCTCCCCACCATGCAAAGGATATTGCTAAATTAGAAGGTGTTCAGCGTCGGGCAACGAAAATGATCCCTTCCTTGCGCAACAAATCCTACGAAGAAAGGCTTTCTACCCTTAACATGTTCTCCCTTGAGAAACGTCGCCTCCGAGGAAAACTGATCGAATGTTTTAAAATACTTAATGGTTTCACGAATGTAGACAGATCAACATTGTTTATGATCGATGACACTTTGCGCACGAGGAACAATGGCGTAAAACTCAGATGTAGACAAGTAAATTCAGACTGCACCAATTTTTTCTTCACCAACGTTGTAGTGCGAGAATGGAATAAGCTTCCACCATCAGTGGTCCAGTGTAACACGATTGACTCCTTCAAAAATAAGCTCGACCGTCACTTCCTTCAACTTAATATCAACTAGAGTAGAAACGCAACGTTTTGGAGTCTTCTGATTAGTGTAAAATCACTTAGGTTTAAGGACAGACCACCAAGTCTGGACCATGGGGTCTGTGTGGTCTGATTATCTATGTAAATCTATGTAAATATCTCTCTCTCTCTCTCTCTCTCTCTCTCTCTCTCTCTCTCTCTCTCTCTCTCTCTCTCTCTCTCTCTCTCTCTCTCTCTCTCTCTCTCTCTCTCTCTCTCTCTCTCTCTCTCTCTCGCCCTGGAGGAAAATATTTTCCTCCGGTAAATCTCTTTCCACTCTTGAACTCTCTCTTGACTATTTTCAATAGAGCAAATATGATGCATTTGTTTACACTCTCTCTCTCTCTCTCTCTCTCTCTCTCTCTCTCTCTCTCTCTCTCTCTCTCTCTCTCTCTCTCTCTCTCTCTCTCTCTCTCTCTCTCTCTCTCTCTCTCTCTCTCTCTCTCTCTCTCTCTCTCTCTCTCTCTCTCTGTTTATGTAAGTAAGACTGCTGTGCACTCCATCTCGTTTGTCATGGAAACTTGTTTTGAATGTGTACATTGTTAAAGCAATACTTATACCCCCCCCCCACCACACACACACACACACACACTCCTCATGTTGGGTGATAGTTATTATTATTACTTGTCAGTCGTCAGTAGACAAGGATCAGCTATGACTCGTAGGTAATTTTGAGTGTCAAATAATGAATAATGCCGCAGACAGCTGTTTAGTCACATTGTAGACCGCGGAGGGCAGCGCCGAGGCTAAGTGATCAGTATATAATCAGTGACCTCATACTGTAAAGTAACGACACAGCTGTCTCCGATGTTATTGATTATTCTGAAAATCTCAAGCAACACTCTCTCTCTCTCTCTCTCTCTCTCTCTCTCTCTCTCTCTCTCTCTCTCTCTCTCTCTCTCTCTCTCTCTCTCTCTCTCTCTCTCTCTCTCTCTCTCTCTCTCTCTCTCTCTCTCTCTCTCTCTCTCTCTAACTCTCTCTCTCTCTCTCTCTCTCTCTCTCTCTCTCTCTCTCTCTCTCTCTCTCTCTCTCTCTCTCTTTATATATCTATATATATATCTATATATCTGTCTATCTATATTTATATATATATCTATATATATATATATATATATATATATATATATATATATATATGTGTGTGTGTGTGTCGGTAATAAATAAATTCCCAGTATATCATCGACACTGACACCCATTTCCTATCCATAGGCCTCCTCCAGCTGCCACTATGTGGACGCCCTGACGGCATGCCGCCTCATTCCCATGGACAAGAGGCCGGGATGCAGGCCTATAGGAGTCGGAGAAGTCCTGCGGCGCATCGTAGGCAAATGCATCATGGCTGTCGTCAAAGAAGATGTGAGAATGGCAGCAGGGAACCTCCAAGTTTGTGCGGGGCAGCAGGCAGGAGGAGAAGCAGCAGTCCATGCCATGCGGGAGATATTCGACCACGTGGAGTGCGAAGCAGTGCTTCTTGTTGACGCCAAAAATGCCTTCAACAAAATAAATAGAAAGACTATGATACATAACATTAAAACCAAGTGCTCTAGCTTAGCTATGTATGTCGAAAATACCTATACATACCCGACCGACTTATACATAAATAGCCACAGTGGAAAAGTGAAAGTGTTAAAATCATCTGAGGGAACAACACAAGGTGACCCAATAGCCATGGCTATGTACGCCCTGGGCCTATCAGTCCTCCAAAATGAAATCGCGTTCGCAGAAACATGGGTGAAACAGGTGGCTTATGCGGATGACCTCTCAGGTGCTGGTAAAATCTCAGACTTAAAAGGGTGGTGGGACACTGTGAACACCGCCGGCCCTGAGATAGGATACATCCCTAACGCCACCAAGTCTGTCCTTATTGTCAAACCTGAACATTATGACCATGCCGCAGAACCTTTTAGAGGAAGTGGCGTCATTGTGACAAAAGACGGACAACGACACTTAGGTGCAGTGATCGGGACAGAGGTATATAAGAAGGAGTACGTGGGAGACAAAGTAGCTGAATGGGTGAAGGAAATAGAAGGTTCATCTGCCATTGCCAAGACTGAGCCACACGCTGCCTATTCAGCGTACACCCACGGCATCCAACATCGGTGGACGTTCCTGATGCGCACCATCCCCGGCATCAGTCCACTCCTCCGACCACTGGAAAGTGCCGTC
This sequence comes from Eriocheir sinensis, assembly GCF_024679095.1. Lineage (NCBI taxonomy): Eukaryota > Metazoa > Arthropoda > Malacostraca > Decapoda > Varunidae > Eriocheir > Eriocheir sinensis. Next base: position 392,446 of record NW_026111662.1, read on the forward strand.
AAGAATGTATTCTTGCCGGCGCTGGTGAAATCTCATGCTTTGGGGGAGGAGGAAAGGGATATGCTAGCACTTCCCCCAAGACTGGGTGGGATGGGGATCACCAACCCTGAGAAGCTGGCAGATAAGGAGAACCAAAACTCCATCAGCCTTACCAGGTCACTCATCAACAGGATCATCGCTCAGGAGGCAGAGGGAGAGATAAACCAAACAGAAATAAGAGATATTAAAAGAAAAATCTCAGAAGAAAGGCAACAGGCCCAAAAAGACGAGCTGGACCGTCTTACACACCACCTGTCCACAGAAATGGGTAGAAAAATACACACAGCACAGGAGGCAGGCGCCTCTAACTGGCTAACGTCATTACCAATCAGAGCAAAGGGCTTCAGCCTCAACAGACAAGAATTTGTCGACGCCATTGCTCTGAGATATGGCTGGCCGATTGAGGGACTGAGTGATCTCTGTGCATGTGGATCACCAAATGATGTCACCCACACCATGGCATGTAAAAAAGGAGGCTTTGTCTGTATTCGACACGATGAAGTGAGGGATCTGACAGCCAGCATGCTCGGGGAGGTATGCTTCCCCTGGACGGCGAACACCTTCAGTACAGGACGGCCAATACCTCACAGGAGGCACGGGTGGATGTAAGTGCCCGCGGATTCTGGATGCGCGGACAGCGGGCGTTCATGGACATCCGCATATTCGACGCGATGGCTGCCTGCCACCGTGAGTTGCTCCTGCAAGCCGCCCACCACAGGAAGCAGGAGAAGACAAGGGCATACGGTGAAAGAATCCAACATGTGGATCAGGGCAGCCTCAACCCCCTCGTCTTCACCACATCCGGCGGGATGGGTCCCAGGGCCCAATGCTTCTACGCACGCCTCGCGGAACAAATCTCAGAAAAGAAGCATCAGCCAAGGAGACACGTTGTCGCCTGGATGAGGTGTCGCCTCTCGCTCTCCCTGCTCAGGTCGGCCATCCTATGTCTCAGGGGCACCAGACACTCTGGCCCAAAAGCCACCAACATCTCCAATATGGACTATGAAGCCACAGTGGTGGAGAGTGACATTAGGGTGGGTCGGGAGTGACTTGAGTAGGGAAGGAAAGGGGGATCTAGACGTAATAGATGATGGGTGATTTAGTGTCAGGTAGTATTAGTGATATGGTTGGATGCCACAGTCATTAGGGAACAGAGTTGGGGCTAATGACCTCCAAGCTATGGAGCCCTCCATGATTATGTGTCGGGAAAACAAACATGGGTGGAGGTATCATTTATGTTTGTAGTAGTAGTAGTAGTAGTGGTAGTAGTAGTAGTAGTAGTAGTAGTAGTAGTAGTAGTAGTAGTAGTAGTAGTAGTAGTAGTAGTAGTAGTAGTAAAAATAGTTGTAGTAGTAGTAGTAGTAGTAGTAGTAGTAGTAGTAGTAGTAGTAGTAGTAGTAGTAGTAGTAGTAGTAGTAGTAGTTGTTGTTGTTGTTGTTGTTGTTGTTGTTGTTGTAGTAGTAGTAGTAGTAGTAGTAGTAGTAGTAGTAGTAGTAGTAGAAGAAGTTGAAGTAGTAGTAGTAATAGTAGTAGTAATAGTAGTAGTAATAGAAGTAGTAGTAGTAGTAGTAGTAGTAGTAGTAGTAGTAGTGACAGTAGTAGTAGTAGTAGTAGTAGTAGTAGTAGTAGTAATAGTAGTAGTAATAGTAGTAGTAATAGAAGTAGTAGTAGTAGTAGTAGTAGTAGTAGTAGTAGTGGCAGTATATTGCACAGGAAGTGGGCGCTTCAAACTGGCTAACCACACTACCTATCAGGGCAAAAGGCTTCAACTTAAACAAAAAAAGAATTCACTGATGCCCTTGCCCTCAGGTATGGCTGGCCAGTGGATGGGCTCCCAAACATGTGTAACTGTGGCTCACCCTTCAACCAAAATCATGCCATGACATGCAAGAGAGGAGGTTTCGTCTGCATGAGACATGATGAAGTAAGAGACGTAACAGCTCAGATGCTGAAAGAAGTCTGCCACGACGTGACTGTGGAACCCATGCTGCTCCCTCTGCAAGGCGAACACCTCGCCAGACGCACCGCTAATGTTTCGAACGAAGCACGAGTGGATGTTAGCGCCAGAGGGTTTTGGACTCGTGGACAAAGGGCATATTTTGACATAAGGATCTTTGATCAGATGGCCCATTGCCACAGAGACCTGACCCTTAATGCAGCCCACAGAAGAAACGAACAAGAGAAGAACAGAGCATATGAAGAAAGAATACAGAATGTGGACCAGGGCTCCTTCACCCCGGTAGTATTCACGACGGCAGGAGGGATGGGACCAAGGGCGCAGAGCTTCTACGCAAGACTCGCCGAAACTCTGGCAGATAAGAAACAGCAGCCAAGAAGCAGCGTGGTCGCCTGGATGAGATGCAGGCTGTCCTTCTCCCTCCTGAGGTCAGCCTTGGTCTGCCTGAGAGGAACCAGGTCACCTGCACCCAAAACCACCCGCATTGCTGACCTGGACTTTAAGGCGACGGTGGTTGATAGTCGTATCAACCACAAGCTCTGTTAGCCTAAAAATAATATGTTTAGTAGAGTTTGTAATATTAAATAAAGATGGTTGTCGGCCACAGTCATTGCCGGGGTGGGACCAATGAATTGCTTTGTGAAAGGATATGAGAGAATATACCGCTCACAACGCAACTCTAAAAGATGGAGGCCTGTTATAAAAATTAAAAAAATTGTAGTAGTAGAAGTAGTAGTAGTAGTAGTAGTAGTAGTAGTAGTAGTAGTAGTAATTTTAGTAGCAATATTAGTAGCAGTTGTAGTAGCAGTAGTAGTAGTAGTAGTAGTAGTAGTAATAGTAGTAGTAGTAGTAATAGTAGTAGTAGTAGTAGTAGTAGTAGTAGTAGTAGTAGTAGTAGTAGTTGCTATCATTTCCGATTGAGGCAGAAGGAACCTTGTGTCCTTCAATGCCTCAAAAATTCAATTTTTCCACCTATCATCTCGACACAATCTTCCAAACACCTATCCCCTATTCTTCGACAACACTCAGCTATCACCATCTTCAACACTAAACATCCTCGGTCTATCCTTTACTCAAAATCTAAACTGCAAACCTCACATCTCCTCTCTCGCTAAATCAGCTTCCTCGAGGCTGGGCGTTCAGTATCGTCTCCGCCAGTTATTCTCCCCCGCGCAGTTCCTATCCATATACAGGGGCCTTCTCCGCCCTCGTATGGAGTATGCATCTCACGTGTGGGGGGCTCCACTCACACAGTTCTTCTGGACAGAGTGGAGTCTAAGGCTCTTCATCTCGTCAGCTCTCCTCCTCCTACTGATAGTCTTCTACCTCTTAAATTCCGTCGCATGTTGCCTCTCTTTCTATCTTCTATCGATATTTCCGCGCTTATTGCTCTCCTGAACTTGTTAACTGCATGCCTCCCCCCCTCCCGCGGCCCCGCTGCACACGACTTTCTACTCATGCTCATCCCTATACAGTCCAAACCCCTTATGCAAGAGTTAACCAGCATCTTTACTCTTTCATCCCTCACGCTGGTAAACTCTGGAACAATCTTCCATCATCTGTATTTCCTCCTGCCTACGACTTGAACTCTTTTAAAAGAAGGGTATCAGGACACATCTCCTCCCGAAACTGACCTCTCTTTCGGCCACCTCTTTTGATTCTTTTTTAGGAGCAGCGACTTGCGTTTTTTTTATATATTATTGTTTCCTTTTTTTGTGCCCATAAGCTGCTTTCTTTGGTGTAAAAAAAAAGTATTATTATTATTATTATTATTATTAGTAGTAGTAGTAGAAGTAGTAGTAGTAATAGAAGTAGTAATATTCGTATTAATAGTAGTAGTAGTAGTAGTAGTAGTAGTAGTAGTAGTAGTAGTAATAGTAGTAATTGTAGTAGTAGTAGTAGTAGTAGTAGTAGTAGTAGTAGTAGTACTAGTCAGGCTGTCCTCCCTCCTGAGGTCAGCCTTGTTCTGCCTGAGAGGAACCAGGTCACCTGCACCCAAAACCACCCGCATTGCTGACCTGGACTTTGAGGCGACGGTGGTTGATAGTCGTATCAACCACAAGCTCTGTTAGCTTAAAAATAAAATGTTTAGTAAAGTTTGTAATATTAAATAAAGATGGTTGTTGGCCACAGTCATTGGCGGGGTGGGGCCAATGAATTGCTTTGTGAAAGGATACGAGAAAATATACCGCTCACAACGCAACTCAAATAGATGGAGACCCGTTGGTAGTAGTAGAAAAAAAAAGTAGTAGTAGTAGTAGTAGTAGTAGTAGTAGTAGAAGTAGTAGTAGTAATATTAGTAGTAATATTAGTAGCAATAGTAGTAGTAGTAGTAGTAGTAGTAGTAGTAGTAGTAGTAGTAGTAGTAGTAATAATAGTAGTAATAATATTAGTAATATTAGTAGTAATAGTAATAGTAGTAGTAGTAGTAGTAATAGTAGTCCTCAGAGGGCTACACCCAGGGCGACCTAGTGGCCATGGCAATGTTTGCCCTGGGAATGATGAAGCTGCAGGACATCATCCGCCATGAAAACACCAACGTCAAACAGGTGGCGTATGCGGATGACCTCACCGGGGTAGGAAAGTCTGCAGACCTCAGGAAATGGTGGAACCTCGTCAATGAACACGGCCCTAAAATAGGGTACCATCCCAACGCCACGAAGTCTGTGGTGATTGTAAAACCAGAGGCATACGATCGGGCCAAAACAGCATTCCAGAGCAGTAACGTGAAACTGTCAGTGACTGGCGAAAGACACCTCGGGGCAGCCATTGGAACAGCTGAATACAGAACCGAATATGTGAAAACAGCTGTAAAGCGCTGGGAGTCCGAACTGCAGAGGCTGAGCGAGATCGCCAAAACAGAACCGCAGGCAGCCTACGCTGCATTTACGTACGGTGTCAAGCATAAATGGAACTACCTCATGAGGACAGTTCCTGATGTTGCTCCGTTACTAAAACCTCTGGAAGATGCTATCAGAAACACCTTCATACCGGCGATAGAAAATGGGAGATGTCCCAGTGACCAGGAGAGAAGATTGCTGGAGTTGCCGCCAAGAATGGGTGGGCTCGGCATCACAAACCCGCAAAATCTGGCTGAGTCTGAATTCGGGAACTCAATCCGAATCACAGCCTCCTTGACCGGATATATTACCAATCAAAATGAAAGGGGAGAAGACAACCCTCAAGATATTAGGTCACTAAGGAATGAAATCTCCATAAACAGAGAAGGAAAACAGAGAGACAGTGTGAGTGACCTAATGAGAGAACTCCCAGAAGACACAAGGAGGAGGACAGATATTGCACAGGAAGTGGGCGCTTCAAACTGGCTAACCGCACTACCTATCAGGGCAAAAGGCTTCAACTTAAACAAAAAAGAATTCACTGATGCCCTTGCCCTCAGGTATGGCTGGCCAGTGGATGGGCTCCCAAACATGTGTAACTGTGGCTCACCCTTCAACCAAAATCATGCCATGACATGCAAGAGAGGAGGTTTCGTCTGCATGAGACATGATGAAGTAAGAGACGTAACAGCTCAGATGCTGAAAGAAGTCTGCCACGACGTGACTGTGGAACCCATGCTGCTCCCTCTGCAAGGCGAACACCTCGCCAGACGCACCGCTAATGCTTCGAACGAAGCACGAGTGGATGTTAGCGCCAGAGGGTTTTGGACTCGTGGACAAAGGGCATATTTTGACATAAGGATCTTTGATCCCATGGCCCATTGCCACAGAGACCTGACCCTTGGTGCAGCCCACAGAAGAAACGAACAAGAGAAGAACAGAGCATATGAAGAAAGAATACAGAATGTGGACCAGGGCTCCTTCATCCCGGTAGTATTCACGACGGCAGGAGGGATGGGACCAAGGGCGCAGAGCTCCTACGCAAGACTCGCCGAAACACTAGCGGATAAGAAACAGCAGCCAAGAAGCAGTGTGGTCGCCTGGATGAGATGCAGGCTGTCCTTCTCCCTCCTGAGGTCAGCCTTGGTCTGCCTGAGAGGAACCAGGTCACCTGCACCCAAAACCACCCGCATTGCCGACCTGGGCTTTGAGGCGACGGTGGTTGATAGTCGTATCAACCACAAGCTCTGTTAGCTTAAAAGTAATATGTTTAGTAAGGTTTGTAATACTAAATAAAGATGGTTGTCGGCCACAGTCATTGGCGGGGTGGGGCCAATGAATTGCTTTGTGAAAGGATATGAGAGAATATACCGCTCACAACGCAACTCTAATAGATGGAGGCCTGTATTATACTGTAGTAGTAGTAGTAGTAGTAGTAGTAGTAGTAGTAGTAGTAGTAGTAGTAGTAGTAGTAGTAAAAGTATTAGTATTAGTATTAGTAGTAGTAGTAGTAGTTGTAATAGTAGTAGTAATAGTAATATTAAAAGTAGTAGTAATAGTAGTAGTAATATAAGTAGTAGGGGAAAGAGTAGTAGTAGCAATAGCGGTGTTAGTAGTAATAGTTGCTATCGTAGCAATAGTTGTTGCTGATATTACTGTTGTAGTATAGGTATTATCATTGTCGTTGTCATTGTCATATTTACACATGGACAAAACTTTAATAATGTCATCGGCTTAACTACAAGGGACGGAAAATAAATAGACTGATGCTTTCATTGTATTACATTTCGGTATATTTTTATTAATTATCCCCATTTGCTCATCTTAAAATTTAGCTCCCTTATTCTCCTTTCGTACGTAGTGACTCTCTCTCTCTCTCTCTCTCTCTCTCTCTCTCTCTCTCTCTCTCTCTCTCTCTCTCTCTCTCTCTCTCTCTCTCTCTCTCTCTCTCTCTCTCTCTCTCTCTCTCTCTCTCTCTCTCTCTCTCTCTCTCTCTCTCTCTCTCTCTCTCTCTCTCTCTCTCTCTCTCTCTCTCTCTCTCTCTCTCAGTCCGTCAGTCAGTCACTCATTTAGTTAGTCAGATAGCCAGTCACTTAGATAGTTAACCATTCACTCATTCATTCAGTCAGTCTGTTAGCCATTCATTCATTCATTCATTCATTCAGTCAGTCAGTCAGTCATTTAGTCAGTCAGGCAACCAATCATTTTTTTACGTAGCCACAGAGTCAGTCAGTCAGTCAGTCAGCCAAATCAGTCAGTCATTTATGCATTAGTTAGTCTGGCAGTCACACAGTTACGTAGGTAGACAGACAGCTAGTCAGTCAGTCAGTCAGTCAGTCAGTCATTTAGTCAGTCAAGCAATCAGTCAGTTATTTTCGTAGCCACACAGCCAGCGAGTCAGTCAGTCAGTCAGTCAGTCACTTACATCAGCATGGTCAGCTAGTTAAGATAAGTCAGTCAGTCAGTCAAGGCATTCAATCAGCCATTCTTAAACTAAGTCAGTCACTCCAGCAGGGAGCGCCATCAAATCCCGGAGTTTGCCTTACAAAAAAAACGTTTTCTATCGTGTGCCGGGGCGGGGCTAAGGCCAGCGTGACCTTGAGGGCGGCGCAGGGATGAATGATGGGCCTTTAAACTCTACCATGCATGCCGGACACGAGCCAGTCGCGGCGCCCTGAATCACGCGTCACCGGCTACTTCGGGGGTCATGTTGGTAAACCTTTCGGCGTCCAGGCACACACACTGGGCAAGGCTGTCGTGGAGTGGTGGGCGCGTCCAGGGGTAGTTTACGGCCCTGGCGGTAGTCTGACGAGGCCTCTGTGATGGGATCTTGAAAATACTCCGGAAAACTCGATTACTCGCCTTCGTGGCCTTTGTAAACGTTTGTTGTGAAGTGGAAAGCGTTAAGAATACGAGACTCAGGTCGCCATTGTCAGACGCTTCCGCCTCTCACATCAACTTTTTCAAGGCCAAAAGAGGACATTAATCGGGCTCTAATGAGTGTTCGTTTAGGCTGATAAAACAAAAGAAGGGTCAGACTACCACCAGGGTCATGAAACTACCCCGGGAAATGCCCACAACTCCTACGGAAGCCTTGGCAAGCGTGTGCGTGCTTGGGCGACGAAATGTTGACCCCGAATTCTTGAACGTATCAGCCCCATGGCGACTATTTCCCAAGGCCGCAGGAAAGATGAGCTGGATGATCATGCGCGATTTTCCCGATCAAGATGCGTAAGTCATGAGCAAGTCTGAGGGCCTTATTTTTAACGGTATCGGGCTGCCATTACAGCTTCCACAGAGAGGATTAACCGGGCTTTCATGGGTGGTTTTCCAGTTCAGGGTGCAGCAGAGGTCGTGTAAACCTATCACCAGCATCACAAAACAGTCCACGGAAAGCCCAGCAACTTGTAAGTACGAGAGGCTTATCAAACAAGAGAACTGAGGGGCCAGACGCTTGAAATAGACACTTAAGCGGATAGAGTGATTAGAAAGACTGGTTTCTACTCTCCGAAATGTGTAAATACATCTATACTGCAGGGAAGTGGGTAGGCATAGAGATTAGAACACACAATGACACACACACACACACACACACACACACACACACACACACACACACCGTCAGCTGTAAAGACACACAGACAGTGCTGCAGGGGTGGGTCAGTAAGGCTGCACGGCACGTATCCTTAACCGGTCGGCGCCTCGGTTCGCCTGTTTAAGAGCCTCTCGTAGAAGTTTCAGGGTTTTTCACGGACTGTTTCGTGATCCCGGTGACAGTCATACACGACCTCTGCACCCTCAACGGGACACCCCCGTGAAAACCCAGTTAATCTTCTCTGTGGGCTTGGAAAATAGTCCTAATCTGAGCCGAGACGTTTAGGAATAGGGAACGAACTCACTCCAACCTCGTTTACAGTCTCTCTGTAGATTAAGTAACGCACACACCAGCGGCTTTGAAACAGGCGTAAAAGTAGCTATACCATTCATAACAACTCTCTGTTTACGGTCGGTAAGCCAGTCTCTGAGCCACTTATGAATGTTACCAGTTATACCGTGAGCTTGAAATTTACTAAGGAGACGGTTGTGAGGGACTTTGTCAAATGTTTTCTGAAAGTCCAAATATACATTGTCTACTGATTGACTTTCATCGTACACATGAAAGATGTAGTTGAAGAAATCGAGAAAGTAAGTCAAACAGAAACGTTTGTTTCGAAAACCATGTTGCGAATTATTAGTCTGTTATCTTAAAAAAAAAAAAAATCAATTTTTTCGCGAATGATTGTCTCAAAAATTTTGCACACGATTTACGTTACAGTGATCGGTCGATAATTACCTGGTTGTGACTTGTCACCTTTTTTAAAGATAGGAGTTACGTTAGCGAGTTTCCATTCTAGTGGTACTTTTCCTTTGTTTAGTGACTTTGAGAATATGTTCAAGAGGGGCTTGCTGATCTGATGTTTTGCCTCTTAAAGAGTACGCGGGGATATTTTATCTGGGCCGGACTTTTTTTTTACTTTAATACTATCGATAAATTGTAATAAATCACTTTCTACAATGTCGCTAATAATACTCAAGGATGTGTCATCAATATATCGGTTGCCTTTCGGATAAGATTTCTTCTGTAAAAACGGAGGCAAAACAAGTCAATCAATATGTTTACGATTTCTTTATCATCATTCGTGGATTCGCCATTTACAGTTGCTATTGGGCCAATACTGGGGTGAGAACTATTTTATTTCTTCATCATCTTTCCATTTTCTTTCACATCTTACCATCTTCTTTCCCATCATCATCCCATTTTCTTTCCCATCATCTTCCCATTTTTTTTCACATCATCTTCCCATCTTCTTTCCCATCATCTTCTCATCTTCTTTTCCATCATCTTCCCATTTTCTTTTACATCTTCCCATTTTCTTTCACATCTTCCCATTTTCTTTCACATCTTCCCATCTTCTTTCACATCATCTTCCCATTTTCTTTTACATCTTCCCATTTTCTTTCACATCTTCCCATCTTCTTTTCCATAATCTTCCCATTTTCTTTTACATCTTCCCAATTTCTTTTCCATCATCTACCCATTTTCTTCACCATCATCTTCCCATTTTCTTTCCCATCGTCTTCCCATGCTCATTCACAAAATCTTCCCATTTTCTTTCGCATCATCTTCCCATTTTCTTTCACATCATCTTCCCATTTTCTTTCACATCATCTTCCCATTTTTTTCACATCACCTTCCCATTTTCCTTCACACCATCTCCCTATTTTCTTTCCCATCATCTTCCCATTTTCTTTCCCATCATCTTCCCATTTTCCTTCACACCATCTCCCTATTTTCTTTCCCATCATCTTCCCATTTTCTTTCCCATCATCTTCCCATTTTCATTCACACCATCTTCCCATTTTCTTCCCCATCATCTTCCCATTTTCTTTCCCATCATCTTCCCATTTTCATTCACACCATCTTCCCATTTTCTTCCCCATCATCTTCCCATTTTTTTCCCATCATCTTCCCATTTTCATTCACACCATCTTCCCTTTTTCTTCCCCATCATCTTCCCATTTTCTTTCCCATCATCTTCCCATTTTCATTCACACCATCTTCCCATTTTCTTTCCCATCATCTTCCCATTTTCTTTCCCATCATCTTCCCATTTTCTTTCACACCATCTTCCCATTTTCTTCCCCATCATCTTCCCATTTTCTTTCCCATCACCTTCTTATTTTCATTCACACCATCTCCCCATTTTCTTTCCCATCATCTTCCCATTTTCTTTCCCATCATCTTCCCATTTTCTTTCCCATCACCTTCTTATTTTCATTCACACCATCTTCCCATTTTCTTTCCCATCATCTTCCCATTTTCTTTCCATCATCTTCCCATTTCTTTCCATCATCTTCCCATCTTCTTTTCCATCATCTTCCCATTTTCATTCACACCATCTCCCCATTTTCTTTCCCATCATCTTCCCATTTTCTTTCCCATCATCTTCCCATTTTCTTTCACAACATCTTCCCATTTTCTTTCCCATCATCTTCCCATTTTCTTTCACATCATCTTCCCATTTTCTTTCCCATCATCTTCCCATTTTCTTTCCCATCTTCTTATTTTCATTCACACCATCTCCCCATTTTCTTTCCCATCATCTTCCCATTTTCTTTCCCATCATCTTCCCATTTTCTTTCCCATCATCTTCCCATTTTCATTCACACCATCTCCCCATTTTCTTTCCCATCATCTTCCCATTTTCTTTCCCATCATCTTCCCATTTTCTTTCACACCATCTCCCCATTTTCCTTCACATCTTCCCATTTTTTTCACATCTTCCCATTTTCTTTCCCATCATCTTCCCATTTTCTTTCACACCATCTTCCCATCTTCTTTTCCATCGTATTCCCATTTTCTTTCACATCTTCCCATTTTCTTTCACATCATCTTCCCATTTTCTTTCACATCTTTCCATTTTCTTTTCCATCATCTTCCCATTTTCTTTCACACCATCTTCCCATCTTCTTTCACACCATCTTCCCATTTTCTTTCAAATCATCCTCCCATTTTCTTTCACATCATCTTCCCATTTTCTTTCACATCATCCTCCCATTTTTTTTCACACCATCTCCCCATTTTCTTTCACATCATCTTCCCATCTTCTTTCACATCATCCTCCCATTTTCTTTCACACCATCTTCCCATCTTCTAATCCCAGACTCTCTTCCTACACCTGCCCTTCCCGTCCCTCCTCGGCCTTTCCCTCCCTCTCTCCTTCCTTATTTTCCTTCCTCTTCTCTCCCTCCCTCCTTCCTTTCCTCCCTTCCCTTTCTCCATCCCTCTTTCATCTCCCTTCCTCTTCTCCTCCTCCTCCCTCCCTTTCCTTATCTTCCTGTATTCTCTTGATAGATTTTAGTCTTGTTTTTCTTTCTCTCTTTCCCTTCCCTTCCCTTCATCTTCCAACTGTTCATTGTTCTCTAGACTTTAATTCTCTTACTCTGTATTAGTCTTGTTTATTCAGTGTTTTCATTTCTCTCTATTTCGTCCTCTCTCTCTCTCTCTCTCTCTCTCTCTCTCTCTCTCTCTCTCTCTCTCTCTCTCTCTCTCTCTCTCTCTCTCTCTCTCTCTCTCTCTCTCTCTCTCTCTCTCTCTCTCTCTCTCTCTCTCTCTCTCTCTCTCTCTCTCTCTCTCTCTCTCTCTCTCTCTCTCTCTCTCTCTCTCTCTCTCTCTCTCTCTCTCTCTCTCCTCATTTCTTCACTATTCCTTCTCCTCTTTCCTCCCTTTTTTACTCTCCTCATTCTTTTTTTTCTCCAACCGTTTCTCTTTCTTCCTTTCCTTCTTCCTCCTACTTCTTCACCGCAAAGAGAGTCCTCGATTATACGTTGACTCAGCTTTCTCTCTCTCTCTCTCTCTCTCTCTCTCTCTCTCTCTCTCTCTCTCTCTCTCTCTCTCTCTCTCTCTCTCTCTCTCTCTCTCTCTCTCTCTCTCTCTCTCTCTCTCTCTCTCTCCTTTTTTTTATATATCCTTATGTGTTCTGTTCTCGCGAATATTCCTTATCTATAAGTATAATCTGTTTTGTCTTTTATTATTTTCACCATTTTTCCTATCTCTATCTTTTTTTGCTTCCTCTTTCTGCTGATAAACTGTTCTATATTTCACTCTAATTTACCTTTTTTATTCTAATACTCCATCGTTTTTTCATTTCAGTTTTTGGTGTTTTTTGCGAGTTCCATTTTTTTCATTATTCTGTTAAGCTTTTCTACTTTTCACTCTAATTTCCTTTTTTCTATTTCTCTATCTGTTTTTCCCTTCAAATGCGCAGTTTTTTGTTGTTTTTATTCTTGATCAACGGATAATTATTTTCGTTTTTTCATTCTACTAAAGCCTCTTCTAGTTTTTACTAATTTATCTTTTTTTTCATATCCCTCTATCTCTTTTCCCTTCTAGTCTCGTATTTTTTGATGTTTTGTTTATTTTGTTATTCGATCCACGGCTAATTACATCCATTTTTTTTCATTCAACTAAAAAGCCTCTTCGTTTTTTTACTCATATATACCTTTTTTCTTCTATCCCTCTCTCACTTTTTTCATCAGATGCGTAGGTGTTGTTTTATTCCTAATTATTTCCTTTTTTTCATCCTACTAAAAGCCTCTTCGATCTTTTATTCATATTTATCTTTTTTTTCTTCTAGCCCACTATCACTTTTTTTCCTTCAGATGCGCAGTTGTTATTTTGTTCCTATTTTGTTACTCGACCGACGGATAATTATTTCCATTGTTTTTCATTCTACTAAAAGCCTCTTCTATTTTTTAATACTTTATCTTTTTTTTTATATATCCCTCTATCTCTTTTTCTCTTCATATGCGTAATTTTTGTTGTTGTTTTGTTCCTATTTTGTTACTCGATCGAAAGGTTATCATTTCTATATTTTCATTTCACTAAAAGCCTCTTCGATTTTTTACTAACTTATCTTCTATCCCTCTATCTCTTTTTCCCTTCCAGATGCGCAGTTTTTTGTTGTTGTTTTGTTCCTATTTTGTTACTCGATCAACGGATATTTTTTCTTTTTTTTTCACTACTAAAAGCCTCTTCGATTTTTTACTCATATTTACCTTTTTTTCTTCAATCCCACTATCACTTTTTTCTCAGATGCACAGTTGTTTTATTCCTAAATATTTCCATTTTTTTCGCTCTACTAAAAGCCTCTTCGATTTTTTTACTCATATTTACCTTGTTTTCTTCAATCCCACTATCACTTTTTTTCTTCAGATGCGCAGTTTTTTGTTGTCGTTTTGTTGCTATTTCGTTACCATCTCTGTGCGTAACGAATTCGTCCCTTTCTCTTTCTACTACGTAATAACCGGTTCTATCTTTCACTAATCTGACCTTTCTTCTCTATGTCATTCTTTTCCCTTTGGTCCCCACGTTTTAGTTTACTTTTAGTTTACCAATTGTGTTATTCTTTGTATAATTGATTTCACTGTTCACTACTTTTTCCTTTTATTTCTATATGGATATCTTATATCTTCTGCGCAGTTTGTATTTTGCCGATTCTGTTGCTTTACGGATAATCGGTTTCACTTTTCACTAATATATCTTTCTACCTATCTTTCTTTTCACTAACTGAATTTTTTTATATACATCTTTCTTTTCCTTTAGATGATCAGGTTTTATTTTGCCATTTGTGTCACTCTAAGTTATATCGGTTCTGTTTTTTCACTACTTTAACCTTTCTTACATAGCTTCCCTCTGTATCTTCTGAGCAGGATGCATATTGCTTATTGTGTTACTCTACGGATTATCGGTTCCACGTTTCACTAATCTAACCTTTTCATCATTTCTTTTCCTTTTGATGCGCAGGTTTTATTTTGACGATTCTGTTTACTCTACAGGCTCTACTTTTCAGAAACTTAACTTTTTCTATCTCTTTTCTATCTCTTCTACCTCTACTTTTTTTTTACATCTAAATGCACAGGTTATATTTTGCCATTTATGTTACTTTGGATATTCGGTTAGACTTCTCACTAATCTTACCTTATTTTCTGTAACTTTCTTTTATATTATTTTCTTCTAATAATCGGTTCCATTTTCCACTAATCTAACCTTTTTCCTATATCTATCTTCTATATCTTCTGCGCAGGTTGTATTTTGCCGATTTTATTTACTCTACGAATAGTCGGTTCCAGTTTTCACTAATATAGCTTTCTACCTGTCTTTCTTTTCACTAAATTAATCTTTCTTTACATATCTTTCATTTCCATTAGGTGATCAGGTTTTATTTTGCCACATATGTTACTCTACGGACAATCAGTTCCCTATTTCACTTCTCTCTCTCTCTCTCTCTCTCTCTCTCTCTCTCTCTCTCTCTCTCTCTCTCTCTCTCTCTCTCTCTCTCTCTCTCTCTCTCTCTCTCTCTCTCTCTCTCTCTCTCTCTCTCTCTCTCTCTCTCTCTCTCTCTCTCTCTCTCTCTCTCTCTCTCTCTCTCTCTCTCTCTCTCTCTCTCTCTCTCTCTCTCTCTCTCTCTCTCTCTCTCTCTCTCTCTCTCTCTCTCTCTCTCTCTCTCTTCCCGACCACAACTACCATCGCCTCCCACCTCCTTACCACCACGATCCCCCCTACGACAACCACCACTACCACCACTAGCATCTCTGCGACTCTGGAGATCATCACGGACGCACACAACAGCAGTGAGGAGAGTAAGGCTACGATGAGGATGACGGAAGAGAGTAATTCTATAATGGATGATGAGGATGATGCAGCCGTGACCAGCGCCCCACGTCACGAACCCCCGCCAGTCAACGCTTCAGTGAGTTACGTGGACGAGGAGACAGCGGCCACGACAGACATCCACCCACAGACAACACCAGAGGGACACAGCACCACCCCGACGGCTGTATCATCCTCCCAAAGGGCACCCACGCCCTCTCCACGCCAACCCACGCCTACAACGCCTCCCACGAACGCCCCCACGCCCACCATGCTGCCATACTGGATCATACACAGCCGCATGCCGCCCTTTGACCACCATGCCACCGTGCACCCCCCAGCGTCCCCACGGAGCAGCGCAAAGCCTCGCCTGGGGGTGGCACTGCACGGTGAGACGGTCCGGGAGAAGGCGACGCTCAAGGCACACAAGCCAGGCAGAAAAATTCGTAATAAAGTCACAGAGAAGAAGCGCCACGCATCAGGACCCGCCGCGCGGCCCTCCAGCATCCTGGAGCACACCAAGGACCTCTGGGTGTTCCGCGGCGCTGGCAACCACGGCCCGAGTCCCAGCCAGCCGCTGCCTCTCGGTCGTCTCAGCCGCGGCCACGTCAATGACTGGGCGGTGGTGGGCGCGGGCGTGGTGGCCTCTTCAGTGGGCGTGGCCTTGCTGGTGTGTGGGTTTCTCCTTGCCCGAGGGCGTAGCAAAGCCGGGCCCATGTGGGAGGCGTCCTCGTACTGGCGTGAGGGAGCGGACGAGGACATGGTGATGGCGATGGGCGGCAGCAGCGAGGAGGACGAGGGGACGCTCACGGAGTCCGAGGGACCGTGGGCGTGGTGACGGAGACCCACCGCGGCCTCAACAACCGCCTCTACCTCCTGCTGCAGAGGGACACGGCCACCGGTATCACCCCAGACACGCTGCCAGACCCCCGCTCACCCTCCCCGGCTGACC
The DNA here is from genome assembly GCF_024679095.1 of Eriocheir sinensis. Classification (NCBI taxonomy): domain Eukaryota; kingdom Metazoa; phylum Arthropoda; class Malacostraca; order Decapoda; family Varunidae; genus Eriocheir; species Eriocheir sinensis. The sequence continues at coordinate 408,426 of NW_026111662.1, forward strand.
CCACCACGTCCCCCGCCTGGCACTGACCCCCCGGCCCGCCCCTCGCCGCCCCGCCCCTCCCACGCCCTTAAGGAGAGGAAGGGAGTCAGTTTCCTGCCTCGGCTCCTCCCTCGCCGCTAACTGGCATTAAGGATTCCGCTCGCCTCGACACGGGACTGTACTTTGGGAGCCCGCCGCGCCGACCCTCACCTGGACTTATTTCTCTCTCCCCTCTCCTTCCCCTCTCCCTCTCTCTCCCTGTCCGCCGCGGGGTGCCACACGGACGCAGCAACAAGGCAGCAGCATCACCGTGGGTGCGTGTGTGTGTGCGTGCGCCGGGACACCAGTGATTCATAGAAGTAATGCGTTTATGTTTATGTTAGTCAGATGTCTTGGTGCCATTAATCGTTTTGGGGTCTCGAGGCTCAAAGTGATGAAGACGAAGCAGCTCGGGATGAAAGATAAAACCCAACCCTAAGCCTCCCACGCCTCTCATACAGTAAAAGGGACTCCATAAGCTCATCCAAGACTCTAAACAAAGGCTTTGTACAGAGCCTTGCCCATGTGTTAGAGGGAAGAAAGAGCAGAAAGAAATATAGAAAGAAAGATAAAACCCAACCCTAAGCCTCCCACGCCTCTCATACAGTAAAAGGGACACTGTAAGCTCACGTAAGACTCCTGTAAAGGTAAAACAGTAAATATAAACCATTCCGAGAGCCTTGTTGATGTGTTAGCGGGAAGAAAGAGAAAAAAGAAAGAAAGAAAAACCCCAATCCTACTCCTCCAACGATCCCCATGACACTAAATGAGACTCCGTAAGCTCATCCAAGAATCTAGTAAGCATAAGCCTTGCCGAGAGCCTTGCCCATGTTAGTCTCTGCCCCGCCCTCTCTTCCTGGCGATGGTCCGTCTCTCCGAGGTGTTGCCGGGTCAAGGCCGCGTGGGAATAAGACAGTGCGTAGCCGTTAGCGGTGTTAATGAAGAGTGACGTGAGGGAACTAGGGTGTGGGTGTGTGGGTGTGTGCCTACGTAGCTAGCTGGTCCTGTTAGGCCTGGTCGCTGCTAGGGATGTGATGGAGTGGGGTAAAGAGCAAAGAGTGAGAAATTATGAGAGAATGAGAAAGGAGGAGTAAAGGATAAGAAATAAGGAAAAATAAGAAAGAGTAAAGAGCAAAACAAAAATAGAATAAGTGTGATGGAGTGGGGAAAAGATTAAAGAGTGAGAAATTATGAGAGAATGAGAAAGGAGGAGTAAAGAATAAGAAATAAGGAAAAATAAGAAGAAGTAAAGAGTAAAACAAAACTAAGAAAAGTGTAAGGAATTAGACCAAAAAGTATAGAGTGAACGAGGAGGATTATGCCCCTGTGCCAATTTGTACGCAGTAAGGTATGTGTGTAAAACTAGGGTGAGGATTACTTGTGCCAATTTGTACGCGGTAAGGAAGGTATTATTAGGATGGTCAGTATTATGTGTGCCAATTTGTACGCGATGAGAAGGGTATAGGATCAGTATTACGAGTGCCAATTTGTACGCTAAGAATGGTGCAGAAAGAGGGTCAGCATAACTTGTACCAATATGTACGCAGTATATGAACATAATGTATGTTTAACAAGGGTGAGGATAACGTGTGCCAATTTGTACGCGATAAGGAAGGTATAGGATCAGTATTACGTGTGCCAATTTGTACGCGGTAAGAAAAATGTTAAACGAGGATCAGTATTTTCTGTGCCAATTTGTACGCGATAAGGAAGGTATATGATTAGTATTGTGTGCCAATTTGTACGCGATAAGGAAGGTATAGGATCAGTATTGTGTGCCAATTTGTACGCGATAAGGAAGGTATATGATTATTATTGTGTGCCAATTTGTACGCGATAAGGAAGGTATAGGATCAGTATTGTGTGCGCCAATTTGTACGCGATAGAAAGAAATCGAAAACGAGGGCGATGTCTACCCCGAACGAAACTCTCTAGCAGAACACAAGGAGGCAATTTACCTGTCAATTTACCTGCAGCGCTAAGTGTCAGGTGAAGCCAACAGGTGTGAGATGCTCGATATGAGATAGCCGCCGCCAAGCAGTTCTATGTACGGCAGGAGGAACAGAGGTGACACTCCTGAGGCTGCTGGGAAACTAAACCGACGAGACCTCTGCAAGCACGTGGGACAGAGCTAAGAGGAACGGTGAGACAAGTAGAAGGGAAGGAAGATAAGGGACGAAGAACAATGAAACAAATTAAGGCGAGGAATAGAGGTGGCACTCCTAAGACTGCTGGGAAACTAAACCGAAGAAATCTCCACAAGCACGTGAGACAGCTAAGAGGAACGGTGAAACAAGTGGAAGGGAGGTTTGTGTAAGAGGAAAGATAAAGGACGACGAACAATGAAACAAAATGAAACCTAAACCCGAGGCCTCAGGAGAGATAAGATACGAGGAACAGTGAAAGAAATGCAAGTGAGGTTTCTATAAGAGAAAGAAAACCTAAAACCAAGGCCTCACGAAGCTACGAGGAACAGCATAACGAAGTGAGCTCTCTATAACAGGACTAAAAACCAAACACCAAGGGCTTACGAGGCTAGACAAACAGCATAACGGAATGAGCTCTCTACAGTAGGACTAAAAACAAGAAAACCAAGGCCTCACGGAGCTACGAGGAACAGTGAAGCTGAAAGAAGTGAAGTTTTTACATACACGGAAAAGAAAAACTAATACCGAGTCCTCTGAAAGTAAAGAAAAACAAGAGAAGCGATATGTCTTATGTGAAACGAAGTGTGCTGTTTATACGAGAAAAGAATCGCTATGTCTTCCTAGTAAAATATAGATTCTAAAGACAAAGGAAGTAAAGAGAAACAAAAGAAACAATGCGTATCTCTTCCTAGTAAGAGATAAACTATAAAGACCTTTGTACAGCCTAACCTATAGATAACTCTTTGTAGACAGAACAGGCAGTAACCAACCCGGATCTTTGTACTGTAAGATATCGTATTATACAGTATAGTAGGAACCTTTGTACAGCAGGTGATAACAGTAGGTAGGCAGACCTTTATAAGCGGCAGAGAGGAAATCTTACAGAGAAATACATAAAAGTTTGAAGTCTTTGTATAGAGGATAATGATGATTTTTAATGGAACAAAATAGAAGAAGCATTTAAGAAGCATATAAGAAGCATTTGTAGGGGAGTCTTAGGACAACAAACAGAAGGAAAATAAAAAGATGACTGGAGTATATAAACGATAGAAGGCTTTGTATAGAGGATAATGATGATTTTTAATGGAACCAAAGATAGGATAAGCGTATAGCAAATATTTGTAATAGAATATTTGGACGAAAAACAAAAGGAATCTTTTTTTTTACAACAAAGGAGACTGCTCAAGGGCACAAAAAAAAAACAATAAAAAAAGCCCGCTACTCGCTGCTCCCAAAAAAGAATCAAAAGAGGTGGCCGAAAGAAAGGTCAATTTCGGTAGGAGAGGTGTCCCGATACCCTCCTTTTGAAAGAGTTCAAGTCGTAGGCAGGAGGAAATACAGATGAAGGAAGATTGTTCCAGAGTTTACCAGCGTGAGGGATGAAAGAGTGAAGATGCTGGTTTCGCTTGCATAAGGGGTTTGGACAGTATAGGGATGAGCATGAGTAGACAGTCGCGTGCAGCGGGGCCGCGGGAGGGGGGGAGGCATGCAGTTAACAAGTTCAGAAGAGCAGTCAGCGTGGAAATATCGATAGAAAATAGAAAGAGAGGCAACATCGCGGCGGAATTTAAGAGGTAGAAGACTATCAGTAGGAGGAGGAGAGCTGGTGAGACGAAGAGCCTTAGACTCCACTCTGTAATTATGTAAGTGTAATATATAAACGATGGAAGTCTTTGTATAGAGGACATGACGATTTTTAATGGAACCAAATATAGGATAAGCGTTCAAGAAGCATTTGTAGGGGAATATTTAGACGAGAAACTAAAGGAAAAAAAAAAAAAAGGTGGAATATATAAACGATGGAAGGCATTGTATAGAGAACATGAAGATTTTATATGGAACAATATATAGGATAGGAATTTAAGAAGCATTTGTAGGGGAATATTTAGACGAGAAACTAAAGGAAAAAAAAAAGAAAGCTGGAATATATAAACGATGGAAGTCTTTGTATAGAGAATATGAGGATTTTATATGGAACAAAATACAGAATAGAAATTTAAGAAGTATTTGTAGGGGAAATGATAGGACGAGAAATAGAAGAAAAATAAGAAGATAAGTGAAGTATATAAACGATGGAAGGCTTTGTACAGAGAATATGAAGATTTTTAATGGAACAAAATATAGGATAAGGATATAGGAAGCATTTGTCAGGGAATTTTGTGTCGATAAACAAAAGGAAAATAAAAAGATGACTGGAATATATAAACGATGGAAGTCTTTGTATAGAGAATATGAAGATTTTATATGGAACAGAATAAAGGATAGGAATTTAAGAAGTGTTTTTAGGGGAGTGATGGGACGAACAGAAGGATAACATAAATGGATAAAACGAGAATGGAGTAGGCGGTGGCCGAACTGGTAGCGTACTGGGCCCACATTCACCGCGTGATGGACGACGCGGGTTCGAATCCCCACGCTACCACTCGGATTTTTCAGTCACCGCCGAGTGGCTTAAAACTACCCACATGCTGTCCTGAAGACCACCCATCAACCCGGACTCTAGAGGAAGCCGTCCAAGCGAATCAAGAACGAGTTCCGGGGGGCAGCATGAGCCAATGCAAGATGGCGCCACTATAAACACTCGCCTGCGCCAGAACGGGCTGGGCCGACCATCAGGCCCCACCTGGAAGAAGCCTTGGGCCGACCATCAGGCCCCACCAGGGAGATGCCTACCGGCGCAATAGGCAACGACGTAAAAAAAAAAAAAAATACAAACTCAGACAGAATGAAAACTTAAAGAATGCGATAAGAAATAGATAATACGACATATTGAAGGAAAATAATATAGAAAGATAAAATATATAATAGAAAGAATCGATAAAAACAGGGGTAAATTTAGAGGTGATACATACACACACGAAAATAAAAGTATAACATAAGCTCAAACGGAATGAAAACTTGAAGAACACGATAAGAAATAGATAATACGGTATAGATAACTTATACCGACTAAAATAAGTAGTAAAAGCTAGGATAGGTAAACGGGAGGCCTTTGAAGGGAGGAAAAATAAAGAAACTGACGAAATATTTTTATCATTGGAGAAAAGAAGGAAAAAGAGGGTGAGGAGGCGTCTCTAAAAAGAAAAAAAACTAAGGGCCATATTCTGAAACATTACGGGGCTCGCCCACCCTGCCACACCTGACAGGGGATTCATAGAGGTTGTTGTGGGTTCTTCCATGAGTAGTTTTAAGAGCCTATTGATAGTTTGAAAAGGTTTATGCACCATGAAAGTGAAAAAGCACTCCTGAGAACCTAATCTCCTCTACGGACTTTGGAAATAGTTGCTGTGGGGCCGATAGCGTCTGGGAATACGAGCCTAACGCCCCTTTCACACGCGGACTCTTTGCAGCGCTGCTCAGCATATTTGCTGCTGATGAATAATGGAGATGAATGGATGCTGGCACACGCACTCACGACCACAAAAAGTAGCGCTACAAACAGATTTGTGTGGTTGGCTTCGCTGCCGGTAGCGACCACAAAAAGTAGCGCTGCTCGTCACGATACATGGCATTTAATGGGAGTTTTCACACGTAGCTGCAGCAGCGCCACTTTTTTAGCAGCGCGTGCGTGGCGCGATTGTAGCGTTGCTAACGCCCTACTCAATTTTAGTAGCGATGCTGAGAAGGGCCGCTAATTCGACACTCACCCCACAACACTTTCTAAAAAGATAAGCTGCGCTTCACCGCAGCGCTGCTAAAACTGAGTCGTGCGTGAGTAGCGCTGCTGCAGCGCTCTAAGTGTCCCCGTGTGTAAGGGGCCAAACAACGTCGCTGTTTCCCTGACCTTTAAGACATAAGCTCCGAGTGACATGTGTATAAGAGCCTTGGAACCTCTTTGAATTGTATATAGATGACTTCGAACCCCCTTACTCGAGATGGTTGTTGTTGTTGTTAAAACTGTTTACTATTTGTCATCTCGGAGACCTTAATCTTCTTCAATACAAGGCGATTCCTGTCTTGAGTGTTGCAGGAATGAAGGAAGGAAAGGAAGGGGAAGTGTTGTGGAGGGAATGTATGTGTGTTGTATGAATCTTGAGTGTTGCAGGTAGAAAAAGAAAGTAAGAAAGGGTTGCAGTGTGTTGTGTGTGTATATTTGAGTGTGGAGGTTGCAGGAAGAAAGGAAGGTAAGAAATAGTTGAGGATGGAAGGAAAGAGTTAACGATGGAAGGAGGATGAAGGAAGAAAGGAAGGAAGAGAAAAAAGTATGTGTGTGTGTGTGTGTGTGTGTGTGTGTGTGTGTGTGTGTGTGTGTGTGTGTGTGTGTGTGTGTGTGTGTGTGTGTGTGTGTGTGTGTGTGTGTGTGTGTGTGTGTGTCTGTGTGTGTGTGTGTGTGTGTGTGTGTGTGTGTGTGTGTGTGTGTGTGTGTGTGTGTGTGTGTGTGTGTGTGTGTGTGTGTGTGTGTGTGTTGTCTGAGTCATTCCTCGTGTAGGTGTTGCGTGTCATGATGAAAAAAGAGATCTTGCAATGGAGTATAAACGATGGAAGTCTTTGTATAGAGGATATGAGGATGACCAGGTGAGGAGTAAGAAGAGAGAGAAGAAGAAAAAGAGAGAAGATGGTGACGAAAGATAAAGAATAAGAAGAGAGAAGAGAAAAGAAAAAGAGAAAAAGAGAAGAAAGTGAAGAATAAGAAAGACATGAGGAGTGTGGAATGATGAGAAATGATGAAGAATGAGTCTGTTAAAAAAGCCAAAGATTATTACGTTATTATTATTGTAATTATTATTATAAGCATTATTAATGCTATCTTCATCTGTATTACTATTGTTACTATCTCTACTACTACTACTACTACTCTCTCTCTCTCTCTCTCTCTCTCCCGGGCGCCAGCTGTACCGTTCTCACGAGATGTCGCCACTTACATCCATAATCCTCTCCTACGGTATCTAATCCTCCCTCGCTCCTCACTTCCCTTCCCTTCCTCTTCATCCTTTCCTCTCCTCCTCATATCCTCCTCTCTTCCTCCTCCTCCTCTCCCCTTATCTTTACTTCATTTGTTGTTTATTATATCCTTCCTTACTTTCCTTTCCTTTCCTTTTCTCTCGTTTCTACTCTTTCCTTTCCTCTACTTTCCTTTCCTTTCCTCCTCATATCTTCCTTTCTTCCTCTTTCTCTCATCTTCTCCTTACCTCATTTATTTTTTATTATATCATTCATTTTCTCCTCTTTTCTTTCCTTTTCTCTCGTTTCTACTCTTGCCTTCCCTCTACTTTCCTTTCTTTTCCTTTCCTTCTCCTTTGTTTTCTTTTCCTCTTTCTCTTCTTCCTCTCTTTACTGTCTTCTATGTCTTTCCTCCTTCATTTCATTTCCTCTTCCGTTTCTCCTTCTCGTCTTTCTTCCTTTTCTATTTCTTTTTTTTTATCATTTATTCCTCATGCCTCACTTCCTTCCTCCTTTCCTCTCCTTTCTCTCATTTTCTCTTCTTCTGTTTGCTTGTTTTTTTATTATTTCTTTTCCTTTCCTTTCCTTTTCTTCTCTTCCACTACGTTTCCTCTCCTTTCCTTTCTTTTCCTTCTCTTATTTCCTTTCCCTTCCTTTTCTTCTCTTTCACTTCGTTTCCTCTTTTCTTTCTTTTCCTTCTCTTTTTTCCTTTCCTTTCCCTTCCTTTTCATCTTTTTCACTTCGTTTCCTCTTCTTTTCTCTCTTTTCCTTCTCTTTTTTCCTTTCCTTTCCCTTCCTTTTCCTGTCTTTCATCTCGTTTCCTCTCCTTTTCTTTCTTTTCCTCCCCTTATTTCCTTTACTTTCCTTTTCTTCTCCTTCACTTCCTTTCCTCTCCTTTTCTTTCTTTTCCTCCTCTTATTTCCTTTACTTTTATTTCCTTTTCCTCACCTTCACTTCGTTTTCTCTCCTTTTCTTTCTCTTCCTTCTCTTATTTCCTTTCCTTTCCCTTCCTTTTCCTCTCCTTCACTTCGTTTTCTCTCCTTTTCTTTCTCTTCCTTCTCTTTTTTCCTTTCCTTTCCCCTCCTTTTCGTCTCTTTCATTTCGTTTCCTCTCCTTTTCTTTCTTTTCCTCCTCTTATTTCCTTTATTTTTCTTTCCTTTTCCTCTCCTTCACTTCGTGTCCTCTCCTTTTCTTTCTCCTCCTCCTCTTATTTCCTTTCCTTTCCTCTCCTTTCTTTTCTTTTCCCCTCTTGTTTCGTCTTCCTTCCTTCCTTCCCTGCTTGTTCTTTCTTTTCCTACTTCTTCATTCCTTTAGTGTTCTTTCTTTCTCCTTTCCCGTCTTTTCTCTCTCTCTCTCTCTCGTTCTCTTTCTCGTTCTTTTTTCGTTCTTTTTCTCGTTCTCTTTTTCTCGCTCTCTTTTTCGTTCTTTTCTCGTTCTTTTCAGTTTTCTTTTTTCAGTTTTCTTTTCTAAGTTTTCTTTTTCAATTTTCCTTTATCGTTTTCTTTTTTTCGTTCTCTCTTGTTCTCTTTCATTCTCTTTTGTTCTCTTTTTCCTCTTTCATTCTCTCTCCCTCTTCCCTCTCCCTCCCCCACTCTCTCCCCTCCCTCACCCTCTCTCCCTCCTCCTCCCCCTCCCTCCCCCTCCCTCTCCCTCACTCCTGGCACGGTGAAAAAGCCAGGCCAGGAGGGGTCGCGCCACGTCACCTCAAGTTTAAATGAGTCTCTTGGCTCCGGACGAAAGTAATTGCAATAACAGGTGGCGAGTGACAAGCTATGATTATGTGGCGCTGGGAAATTCCTCTAACCCCTCCCTTTTTACTCCTTTGCCGCCTCCTCCTCCTCCTCCTCCTCTTCCTCTTCCTTCCTCGTTTAAGAAAGGTGGAGAAGATTGGGTGGAAAGGTAGGTGCGTAGATGAGGAAGCGAGGAAGAGGGTAAAGAGAAAGGCAGATAAGAGATTTGGATAGTAGAATGAAATCTGATTATGTTGGGGGTGAGAAATTCCTCCTACTAACCCTCCTCCTCCTCCTTGCCTTCTCCTCCTCCTCCTCTTCCTCTTCCTTCCTCGCTTAAGAAAGGAGGAGAAGATTGGGTGAAAAG
>NW_026111663.1:0-12500 GCF_024679095.1 Eriocheir sinensis
TGCTGCCCGAAATCGCAGGGTGATCAACGCCAATTGTAGAAAACTTGCGCGATTGCATACCGCATTGAGGAATCATGAGCAAACGAATGAGATGGTAGAAGTTATCAACATAGTTGTTCTACAGATCGACCAGGTGAATCAGTTTTCCCTCCCAGATCGTAGACCTTTACATGTATTGGGAAAATGTCATATTAACTCTGTTTCTAAATGGCGAATCGTGGTTATTACAACATGGTGGATAGCACGGCAGAGTCACACCGTTCGTTCCCCACACGATTTGAGAACGACCACATCCATATCGGGTATCAAAATTATAATCTCGCCTTGTTCAACCCAGACGTGAGTCAATGTTTTTGGTTCCTTTGATTTGGAGTCCAGCCTCACTTTGACAGATGCCATAATTCGTTCATGTTCCGTTTTCAGACGGCGGACGTGTTTGGAGGCCCATGAAATTGTTCCATTCCCTTCTCCGTTAGGACAGGTGTTAGCCCCTGGACACGACCCGTCTCTTGTCTTAATCGCGAAGGATTTCGTTCTGTGGTATTCAACGGTAGCTACTTCACTCTTGCAATATTGCAAGCGAGATTGGGTGTCTTCAGGCGGGATCTTTATTGCTCTGCGTCTCTTTTGCCTTCCCTACTCGGTTCGGGGAGGAGTGTATGAGATCGTTTCACCCGGGTGAACGCGTCTGGACGCTCTTTCCCGTGCCCCATGCCAACTACCCCCAACACCGGTTTTCCATAAGAACTTTCAGGGTCTACATTATTTCAATTTTTCTCAGTCCTTCTATGTATCGAAGTCATCTGCCCGGAGGTACTACTTATCACCCGGGTTACTGATCATCATATGCGCTGGTTAGCGGAAGCACGCTATATCCGCTCCACTAACATCACAACGTACCCATCACAGATCCGTTGTTGGTTTTCACGTACATTTCCCATCGAGTGTTTCCTCTGCGGTCTCCTCGATAACATTCACTTCTCCAGCATCTCTTATGTGACTAATTCCCTTCATTCATTGTCTTTTGCAAAACGAAACAGAGTTTGCAAAACCCTGAGGAAACGCTGCCTGAATACTTGCACCTCACCTTACTTGTACCCTGGAATTTTGTGCCAATGTTTCTGATGTTCGTCAGTCCGTCGTCATGTGCTACCTTATTAGGAGTGAACTCTGTCCTGCACGATTATTTGGTTGTTCAGGACAAGGACAGGATGCAGGGAAGCCACTGGCTAGGGTAGTTTTCTTTTGGTATTATTGTAGGAGTACACCCAGTCTAGAGATGGCTTTTCTTACTCCCTGACCATTAGGAAAGAGCTCCATTCACTTGAGTAAATTCATTCCGCATAAACACCCTCGGAAATCATTTATAACGGAGGGAGGGAGGCCGTTAGGTTAGGTTAGTTTTAGGGTTAGTTAGTGTTAGTTAGGTTAGTTTTAGGTAATAGGTTAGTGTTAGGCAGGTTAGTTTTAGGTTAGGTTGTAATAGTTAGTTTTAGGTTAGTTTGAAGAAGTAGTTAGTTAGGTAATTTTGTGTTAGTTAGGTTAGGTTAGCTAGCGTTAGAAGAAGTTAGCAAGAAGAAGTTAGTTGCTATGTTAGTTGTGTCGAAGTGTTTAGGACGAAACTCAGTTTTCTGGTAGATTTCGGTCTGTTTTGAATGAATGTGCTCTCTAAATCTTTTATCGCAAATCATTAGTCTTGGTTGGAAGTGGGGAAAAAAAAACGTGATTTGCGATAGAAATGACACGCATATTCATTCAAAACAGGCCGAAAACTACCAGAAAAAACTAGTTTCGTTTCGAAATGCGAGACTGGTGAAGTGCTACAAATTTACCGTTTTTTTCTTCCTCAACGCAAGAAAAAAGGCAAGAAATGTGTCAACTAACTCTGCTCCTGTACCTTAACACTGTACTTGGTGTTCCCACCTTTTTGTTGTTCTTATTATTATTTTTTTGGAAGATGATGAGCATTTCATGTTTGTAAATCTCATGCCACTTGTTAACTTACAAGATACTTGTGTCTTTATATTTATCCATTGAGAGATTTTTCTATGATTTATGTCGCACCCGCTGGGGGTTACCTCTCATTATTTATATCATTACTACACGAATGTTCCTGTTTAGCCATTGTTTTAATATACTTGTGCCATAAGCAGTCTGTCACTAACATGTTCACCCTATGTCGGGTCAATTACTACTTACGAGTTTTTGGGGATGTCGCGAGGTCGCGATCAGTGGTAGGTGATCGAACAGTGTTATGGTAATTGTAGTATATCAGTGTATTATCGCCATATTATTATTATTATTTAATATCACTAACGAATTAGGCATGCAAATATCAATGGAAAAAACCATCGACCGATAGATCACGCCACCTTGTAGGAATGTCATCTGTCAGTGTTTACCGTCTCAGTATGTATACAAAGCATTTCATCAAACTTAGAGGTCACCTTGACACATGTGACCAATTGTAACTTTATTATTTTCCAATCTGTAATTCGTCACTCCTTCCAGAGAGAGCCTGACCGATTACACTCCTATTGGCTCGGTTTCTTCCACCAACGCTACGCTGTATCTTAGGTTAAGAATACATTTCTTCTAAGGCAGCAAGTTTTTTCTCACACCCACAGCTCCCCGCAACCAAGCCTTCCACCGTTACATAAATGCGTAGCGCTAGAGCGTCGATACTAGAAGTGTGCGACGATTTTTTACGCCGTTAGTATTAGCGACATATCCACGCATATGATTGGAAGGTATATATTCGGGCATAATGAAGCTCTATGTATCATGTTATTAGGTAAAACCCTCATTACAAAGTGATTATTCTGCAAGTAATTATGAATAGTATATAGCAAAACACCTGAGATGTTATCAACTCAGACTTGAGAAACGATAAAATGGCAGGTGCTTTGCTACAGTCAATTACGAGATGAAGCTGACAGGCGACGTTCGTCCCCGGCCCGGTGGTCGATATCTTTCAGGGGTCGCAGTGAGTTGAGCAGCGCGACAGAGGCACAGTGGCGATGGCAGCGATGGTGGAGGAGGCACCGCGACAGCCACGAGCCACAGTGTGGCACAGCTGCGAGCACAGACATTGGCATGGGCGGTGCCGTGAGGTGGCTGCAGGTGATGGGCTTGTGTCCGTGTAGTGGGCCCCGAGGGTGCCCGCCGCTTGCTGGCTACCCGCGGTGTGGTGCGTGGTGCACCTGGCTCTGACTGTGGCCCTGCAGGTGTGGATGAACGGAGAGTGCAACCAACCGGAGTGTTGTGGATCAGAAGCAGCTTGTACCAAACAAGCGTCGTGGCCATTGCCGGGAGAATCCTGTTGAATAATGGCTCGCAGGTGGCGTTCAGTGTCACGTGTTTGCTGCTGCTGCTGCTCAGTCCCGCCTGCCGCCCCTCGTGAGGGAGGTGGCGGCTCTAAATAGGCTGGCGCGCGGCTTGAACCATTCAGGGACTCCGCGTCTGGGTGCGACCAGCCTTGCCTATATATACCCGTGGATATGCGTGGTACAGCATCTGTTCGTTATCATCAGGTTAATAAGATTTATCGTCGCCAATTGGGGCGGCATCCGGTGGCTGGTGTTTGTGTTGGCTCGGGGACTGGCTGCTCAGCTTCCCCTGCTTTCCTGCCGGTGCTGCTGTTCAGCTCGAGCCAGTGCCGCCTGCAGGTTGCCACCCGCGCAGTGCTGCCGCCTGCTGGGGACACCTGGTCACTGAGGTGGGACGAGGCCACGGACATTCACTGCAGCACACCTGGAGTGTGTTCATCACCGCAGCCACCTCTGACCTGGCACCCTTCCTGCGGCGTGCCCGTGGTGGTGCTGCAGACGGAGGAGGTACATGGAGATGTAGACGTAGATGCAGAACTGTAACCATTGTCAGGACCGTGCCCCAATACTGATGTCGGGGTGGTGGTGGGGTTGGTAGAGCCTACTGACAGTGTTAAGGCGTTATATGACTTGTAAATTCTGCCAAAATCCGTCTATCAGTCAATTAAAGCATACGCTTGTGTATGTGTGTGTGTGTGTGTGTGTGTGTGTGTGTGTAATGGGGGGGGGGGGGCGTTGGTCGCCTGCCCAACGGCGCTAATCCCTGGGATCCTCCGAATAAGTCTCCGTGCAGGCCCTCTTCCCACCCTGAGTACTCTGTGGCTCAATCCATCGACCTTGTGGGAGTTCCTGGGTTCCTCCACTTGGGATTCTTCTATTGCAGAAACAACCCGGTGAGCAGGGTCAGATTCTGGTTAGCGTGCCACGTCCCCGTATAGCCGGGTTTGACTTTTACGGCTTATGCAGGCAATAGGCTTGAAACAGTCTCTCGAATAGTCGCCGGTTTGACATAAAAGTTATTCCAGTTAGATTTCATGATTTTGCGTTGGCACCTATTGCCAAAGGCTCATCCGCCTCTTCAAATCACAATCCACTGCCCATGTCTCACTACTGTAGAGTACAAGGAGCACAAGCGATTTGAAGTCAGGATCTTGCTCTTTACGGGTATCTGATAATGCCACATACGCGTGTTGAGCGAGCCCATAACATAGTGGACCAGTTAGGTCCCTGGCACCAAGAACATGTACAGTAATTCCTCAGTCTCCTGGATCTTGCCAAAATCAGGAAGGAAGGACTGCTGGGTGTTCCTGGTACCAGAACCATAGGACCAACAACTGACTCACTGTCAGCCCTATCAGCGCCAGTAGTAGCATCAAAGTCACCCAATGCAACGAGTGTATCCGTCTCAGACCAAGTAATATTCAGACTGAGGATTACGTCCTCATAAACTCCCCCTTATATACGGTTCCACATTCTACTATACGCACAGGTGTTGGCCTGTCTGCTGGCGTACCTGGGGCCCCTGTTCGTGTGGTTGAGCGGCGGCGCGTCTTCTTCATCTTCTCCACGTACAGCCTCATCGTGAGGCTGCAGACGCAGGGCAAGTTTCATTTCGCCTACCTCGCGTTTGGGCTGTAATCATGTTGGCGTTTCCGGCGATAAACATGGCGGCCGAGAACCTGCTGCAGGAGGTGAGGGTGGCGGCGACGGCAGGTGTTGTTTGTTGTTGTTGTTGTTGTTGTTGTTGTTGTAGTTGTTGTTATTCTTAATATTTTATTGTTATTGTTGGTGTTCATGTTGTTGTTGTTGTTGTCCTTATTTTTATTGTTATTGATGTTATTGATGTTCTTGTTGTTGCTATTTTGTTATTGTTATTGTTTTTGTTGTTTTTGTTTTCCTTATTATTGTTATTGTTGATGTTGTTATTCTATCCTTACTATTTCTTATTGTTTTTGTTTTTGTTTTGTCGTTGTTGTTGTTCTTGTTCTTATTCTAGCTACTGTTGTTATAGTTTCTGTTGTTGTTACAGCGCCGTCGTGGTGTGCCTGTGTTCACCGGCGCCTCTTGGCTCTATCCGACGTGGCTCCGCTGCCCGAGGTGGGTCTGGCACACACTGTGTTACCTTGCCTTGCCTCGCCGTGCCGTGCCCTGCCTAACCTTGCCTCTTCAATTACAGGCGGCAAAGGTGTTTGCGGAGCTTGAAAGGCCTCTGGAGATGCGAATCATGCAGCTCTTCAACCTTGGCGGCTCCTGCGTCACCACAGTAAGACTGCGGCAGGAGGCTTGTCATCAGCCGGGACCGTGTGTTAGGCGGGGACTCGGTAGATGGAGTTAGATGGGCTGATAAATAGATAGTTTTATTCTTTTTTACAGCAAAGGAGACAGCTCAAGGGCACAAAAAAGGAAACAATAATAAAAAAAATCACAACTCACTGCTCCTAAAAATAATCCAGAGAAGTGGCCGAAAGATAGTCAATTTCGGGAGGAGAGGTGTCTGATACCTCCTCTTGAAAGAGTTCAAGTCAGGCAGGAGGAAATAAAATGAAGGAAGGCTGTTCCAGAGTTTACCAGCGTGAGGGATGAAAGAGTGAAAATACTGGTTAACTCGTGCGTAAGTGATTTGAACAGTAAAGGGATGAGCTTGAGTAGAAAATCGTGTGTTGCGAGGCCGCGGGAGGGGGTGAGGCATGTAGTTAGCAAATTCAAAAGAGCAGTCAGCATGAAAATATCGATAGAAGATAGAAAGAGAGGCAACATGGCGCCGAAACTTAAGAGGTAGAAAACTATCAGTAAGAGGAGGAAAGCTGATGAGACAAAGAGCCTTAGACTCCACTCTGTCCAAGAGAGTTGTGTAAGTGGAGCCCCCCCACACGTGAGATGCATACTCCATACGAGGGCGGACAAGGCCCCTGTAACTGGATAGCAACTGTGCGGGGGAGAAGAACTGGCGGAGACGGTACAGAACGCCCAGCCTCGAGGAAGCTGATTTAGTAAGAGAAGAGATGTGAAATTTCCAGTTGAGATTTTGAGTTAAGGATAGACTGAGTAATGTTTGGTATTGGAAGAAGGTGACAGCTGAGTGTTGTCGAAGAATAGGGATAGGTGTTTGGAAGATTGTATAGTTGATAGGTGGAGAAATTGGGCTTTGAGGCATTGAAGGACACAGGTTCCTTTTACCCCAATCGAAAATGATAGCAAGGTCTGAGGTTAAGGTTCTGCAGCCTTCAGCCTGAGTCAAGTGTAATTCCTGTTGAGAGGGTCTTCTGTTGAAAGAATTTAAATAATGCAGAGTGGAGTCATCAGTGTATGAGTGAATAGGACAATTTGTAATGGAAAGAAGATCATTGATGAATAACAGGAAGAGAGTAGGGTGATAGAACATAGCCCTGTCGAACAACACTGTTGATAGGTTTAGGTGAAGAACAGTGACCGTCTCCCACAACAGAGACAGAACGGCCGGAAAGAAAACTGGAGATAAAGGAACAGAGAGTGGGATAGAACCGAAAGAGGGCAGTTTATAAGAAGGCTTGTGCCAGACTTATCGAAGTCTTTCGATATGTCTAGCGCAACTGAGAAAGTTTCACTGAAACGGCTAAGAGAGGATGACCAAGAGTCAGTTAATTAAAGAGAGCAAGAAGATCGCCAGGAGAAGTCTTTGCGGAACCCATACTGGCGATCAGATAGGTTAGAAGTGGAAAGGTGCTTTGATTAGTGGATTGGAATGGGTAGATGGGTAGCTAGATGGCTAGTGTTGTGGATTAGCAGATCATAATGGGCAGATGGGTAGATAGATCGATGGATAGTGTTGTGGATTAGCGAATTATAATGGGAGAATGGCAGGTCTGGGCGTGAGAGACTTAGGAGTACTCAGTGAGCGCTTGACCTCCATCCTAGGCCCCACGTATTCAGGCTAAAATCGGGCAAACAGAGTACTTGGTTTCATTCTAAGGAGTGTAAGCACAGGAGCGTTGAAGTCATCCTCAAACTTTTACTTCGCACCATTTAGACCTCATCTCGATTATGCAGTTCAGTTCTGGTCCCCCTACTATAGAATGGATATCAAGATATTAGAATCTGTACAGAGGAGGATGACAAAGATGATTCAGGGGGTGAGAAACTTGCCTTATGAAGACAGGCTGAAGCATTTAAGTCTACACTCTAGAAAGGCGAAGGTTGCGAGGAGACTTGATCGAAGTCTATAAATGGATGAAGGGCTTTAATAAAGGGGATGTCAATAAGATTTTGATAGTAAAAGAGCCAGGTAGGACGCGTGGCAATGGTTTTAAGTTAGACAAACTCAGATTCAACAAAAGACATAGGCAAGAATTGGTTCACCAATAGAGTGGTAGATGAATGGAAACAGGCTTGAAAGCCATGTTGTGGGTGCCAATACCATAGATACATTCAAGAAGAGGTTAGATAAAGCCATGGATGGTGAGGTAAGGCGGGGTTGAGTGTACAGGAGTTGTTCTTGTATAGGCCAACCGGCCACTTGCAGACTCATATTATGTTCTTATGATGGCTAGTGTTATCGATTAGTGAAACAGTATGAAATGTGAACTTTGATTCGTGTAGTGTGTCATGGACGAATGTGGCAACACTACTTGGTGTAGTGGAGGCCAGGCTACAGATGAGTCGGCTAACGCTCTTTAGGGGTCGGTGCGTGACGTCATCAGTCCCAATACTCTACGAAAAAAATGAAATACTGTGCGGTACCTCAGATTTCCTATGTGGAATCAACACGAAAACAGGGGGGGTGAGTTGTTGCCGGTGTAAATGCAACATAACCCCAAAATATGCACTTGTCTGTTCTGTTCATTTTACAGAACATGAAATGCAGATGACATGAAGCACAGGCTGCTTGGCATTTAGCATCCTAAAATCAACGAGTCTTGAAGAAAGATGCCGTCCCTCTCCTTGGCTACCGAATGGTAGTATGAATATCAACAGTGATGACTATAGATACAATATATGATAGTGATGACTTTATATAAGAAAGGAGAGTGATGACTCTAGGTGCTGTACATGATAAAGTGATGATTCTAAATGCAGTATACATGGATGATCCTAGATGTGATCATGATAGTGATGACTCTTGATGTTTTTTATTACGTGTTTGTGACTGGACACACACACACAAAAAACACGAACATACATACATACATCAGGCCTGTAAATTTGGTAGACCTTTTGGGATTAGAGGCATCATATGATGCCCTAGGTTCTCATGAACTTATAGGTTTCCTATAAGTTCATTAGGTGGCGAGCAAGTAAGCATGCGAAAGAGGAAATGCTTTAAAATGCATTCTTTGGGGCATTTGAGATCGATATAGAAATAACTACGGAGGGCTATAACCCCATAGCTCCCCAGAAATTACGGTCTGTAGCGGCCTGAGAAAGGAAGCGGCCCAGAAGTACGGATAATCAGTGTTACCAGAAGATATATTTATATCGATGTGTGGAATGCATCCTAAGTCTTTGTCTTGAGTTCTACATTGATTGCATGTAGAAAATTACTTGCATTGATTCTATTAGGAACTAACGTAAATCTCTTTGGGATAATAATGAGGGTACGAGGTTGTAGCGTTTGATGACGTGGTTACACAGAGGTGTCGACAATTACGTGGCGGCCAGCACTCAGTGTTATCACATCTTCGCAGTGGAATGCAAGGTCCTTTTGTTTATAATTCATGCATTTGTATTTTTCTTAAAAGATATACGTAGAAATTCAAGAAGAAGACTCAGAATGTACTAGATAAATGTACTGCGCCATTTACAGACCCACACATCTATATGAATATCCCTCTGGTAACACTGCTATCCACACTTCTGGGCCACCCTATTTCTAAGGCGCTACACAGTAACATACACACATACATACAGATAGATAGATGGATGTACATGGATGGATGGACACCTCTGTATTTATTATCTGAACTGTTCCTGTTCTTTTTTTTTTTCTTATACGGGATGGTTATTTTTCAATTGATGTATAAATGAACAACATGCACCTGGGGTAGATCAAAATGAAAAAGATGAGATCACTGTGACCCAAGTGTGTCTAATTCGAATCAGACCATTTCAGGCCACAGCGACGCCCCCTGTCTTAATTAACTGAGGGTGCATGTTAATTACCATACAAAAATGATAATTTGTTTTTTACTACTACTACTACTACTACTATTAATAATAATAATAATAATAATAATAATAATAATATTACTACTACTACTACTACTACTACTACTACTACTACTACTACTACTACTACTACTACTACTATTAATAATAATAATAATAATAATATTACTGCTACTACTACTACTACTACTACTACTACTACTTTTTTTTCTACATACATGATACCTTCCACCCATGTTTATTTTCTCCGACACATAATCATGGAGGTCTATAGCCTGGAGGTCATTAGCCCCAACCTGTTCGCTAACGACTGTGGCATCCAACCATATTACTAATACTACCTAGCACTAAATCACCTATCATCATTTACGTCCAGATCCCCTTTCCTTCCCTACCGTCACTCTGACCCAATCTAATGTCATTCTCCACCACTGTAGCTTCATAGTCCATATTGAAGATGGTGGTGGCTTTTGGGCCAGAGTGTCTGGTGCCCCTGAGACATAGGATGGCCGACCTGAGCAGGGAGAACGAGAGCGACACCTCATCCAGGCGACAACGTGGCTCCTTGGCTGATGCTTATTTTCTGAGATTAGTTTCATGAGTCGTGCGTAGAAATATCGGGCCCTGGGACCCATCCTGCCGGATGTGGTGAAGACGAGGGGGTGAAGCTGCCCTGATCCACATGTTGGATTCTTTCACTGTATGCCCTTGTCTTCTCCTGCTCGTTCCTGTGGTGGGCGGCTTCCAGGGCAGCTCACGGTGACAGGCAGCCATCGGGTCGAATATGCGGATGTCCATGAACGCCCGCCACCCGCGCACCCAGAATCCGCGGGCACTTTACATCAACTCGTGCCTCCTGTGAGGTATTGGCTGTCCTGTACCAAAGGTGTTGTCCAGGAAGCAGTGCCGGCTCGGTAGTGACGTCTTGGCATACCTCCCTAGCATGCTGGCTGTCAGATCCCTCACTTCATCGTGTCAAATACAGACGAAGCCTCCTTTTTACATGTCATGATGGGTGACATCATTTGGTGATCCACATGCACAGAGATCAGGCAGTCCCTCAATCGGCCAATCATATCTCAGAGCAACGGCGTCGACAAATTCTTGTTTGTTGAGGTTGAAGCCTTTGCTCTGATTGGTAATGACGTTAGCCAGTTAGAGGCGCCTGCCTGTGCTGTGTGTATTTTTCTTCCTATTTCTGGGGACAGGTGGTGTGTAAGATTGTCCAGCCTGTCTTTTGGGTCTGTTGCCTTTCTGCTGAGATTCTTTTTTAACTTCCCTTATTTCACTTTGGTCTATTTCACCCTCTGCCTCCTGAAAGATGATCCTGTTGGTGAGGGGTCTGGTAAGGCTGAGTTTTGGTTCACCTTATCAGCCAGCTTCTCAGAGTTGGTGATCCCCATTCCGCCCAGTCATGGAAGAAGTGCTACCATATCCCTCTCTTCCTCCCCAAAGCATGAGATTTCACCAGCGCCGCTAAGAATACATCCTTGACGGCATTTTCCAGTGGTCGGAGGAGTCGACTGATGCCGGGGATGGTGCGCATCAGGAAAGTCCACCGATTTTGGATGCCGTGGGTGCACGCTGAGTAGGCAGCGTGTGGCTCAGTCTTGGCAATGGCAGACAAAGCTTCTATATCCTTCACCCATTCAACTGCTTTGTCTCCTACGTACTCCTACTTATATACCTCTGTCCCGATCACTGCACCTAAGTGTCGTTGTCCGTCTTTTGTCACAATGACGCCACTTCCTCTAAAAGTTTATGCGGCATGGTCATAATGTTCAGGTTTGACAATAAGGACAGACTTGGTGGCGTTAGGATGTATCTTATCTCAGGGCCGGCGGTGTTCACAGTGTGGCTAATTTTACTACTAATATTACTACTACTACTACTACCACCATTACTACTACTACTACTAATACTACTAATACTTTTTTTTTTTTTTTTTTTTACGTCTAGGCCTATTGCGCATGTAGGCTTATTCCCGGTGGATTCTGGATTCCTGATGGTCGGTCCAAGGCTTCTTCCCGGTGGGGCCTGATGGTCGGCCCAGCCCGTTCTGGTGCAGGCGAGTGTTTATAGTGGCGCCATCTTGCATTGGCTCATGCTGCCTCCCGAGCTCATCTTTAATCCTAGAATCTAGAGTCCGGGTTGATAGGTGGTCTTCGGACAGCATGTGGTAGTTTTAAGCCACTCGGCGGCAGCTGAAAAATCCCTGCTTGGTTGCACCGGCCGGGGATTGAACTCGCGTCCTCCTGAACGCGGGGCCGTCTCGCTATCCGTTCAGCCACCGCCTCCCCTAACTACTACTACTATCACTACTACTACTACTACTACTACCACTACTACTACTACTACTACTACTACTACTACTATTACTTCTACTACTATTTCGCTAATATGCATAGTACCATAAATAGTAATGAAGAGAAAAAAAAGGACAACAAGAGAAAGATCGAAAAGAGAGGGACTGATGACGTCGTACACGGTTCCCGAGGGAGTGCCGACCGTCTGCCATATGGATCCCGGTGTAGGCGCACTGTGCTTCGTGTGCATTAAGTGTGTGTATGTTATTTTATAATGGATGAGAATGAAGTTTGTACTAACTTATCCAGTGTTGCATCACTCTACAACCCCATCACCACTATATCTTGAGCTATACCTTGACCGTTGAAAACAAACACAGGAGAGTTCGTCGAGAATGGTGAAGATATGAGTAAAATGTTGAACGACTATTTCCTCAGTTTTCACACAAGAAAATCTAGCAACCATTCCGGAGAGAGTTCAGGTAAATGAGTGAGAAGATAACGACAAGTTGAGAGATGTGACCATCATGCACCAGGCAGGAAGTCCAGGATGAGTTTGGAAGGTTAAAGAAAAACAAATCGCCAGGCCCAGACGAAATCTTTCCGCGTGTCCTGAAAGAATGCAAGGAGTTTTTCGGTGGCCCACTTTCCGATGTCTTTAGGATGTCGGTAAATTATGGGTACGTGCTCAGACACTGGAAAGTAGCTAATGTGACGCCAATTT